>NW_004524622.1:12059043-12082100 GCF_000260255.1 Octodon degus
TAAAGGGCCTGAGTTCAATACCCAGTTCCACCAAAAAATAAAAAAATAATGCAAAAACCTTCATCAACACAAAACAACCAGTTCTTGTATATCCTGCACCAACTTCACAAATGTTCACATCTCACATAAAAGTACAATTAAGAAAACAGGAAATTATATATTAACTACTTACTATACAAACTTCACTCAAATTTCGCTAATTATGCTTTTTTAATGGTCCTAGAGCCAATCCCGGGTCAGATATTGCATAGTTATATTTTCATAAAAACATTTTATAAGGACATGTTTGTAGTACATATTGTTTATATTCTTGTGTGGAGATAGCATATATACATAACACATTTAAATTGTTGTTTTCATCCCTTTCCCTTCCCTCCCATTCTCGATCCTCTTCCTATTTGAGAAAGATCTATCTCTGTACTTCCTGTGTTTTTTATTTTGCTCTTTACTTACAATTTATTTGTATCATCTAAGAGAAATTGTGTAATATTAATCCTGCAATCTTAAGATACACCCATTTTCCTTCTGTTAACTCATTTATCCTCTATGGTAGAATAGTACTCTTATCATGTCTAAATACATTTTCTTTACCATTTACTTGTTGGCTGATATATAGGCTACTTCCAAGATTTAGCTATACTTGCCACTGTAAACATGGGTATGCATGTATCACTGTAATATGGTATTTTAAATTTTTTCAGGGAGGTAAATAGAAGGGGACTATCTGGGTCAAATGGAACTTCTAGTTGTAGTTTCTTGGGGAGTCTCCATACTAGTTTCTGTAGTGGTTGCATTAATGTCTGACAAAGTTTGTCAGTTCTTCGTGTTTTATGACACACTTCAAGAGAACACTGGCTAGTTGTTTTGTTGAATGATTTTCAAGGTGGCCTGCCTGATATTCTGAAGACTCAATTCAGATTGTGTCCCTTTTACAGAATACCTTAGAAATGATGCATTGTGCCTTAAGTGCATCATTGGAGGAATGACATGACTGACATGTCTCATTACCAGTGAATTTAACTTTGATTCCTTGGTTATGCTGATGTGAGCCTGATTTCTCCAATACAAGGTTACTGTCACTCTCTTTGTAATTCGTAGTTAAGTGTCTGGTGTGGAGGACGCAATAGAGCTAGATCCAAATTCATGTCATGTGACTCCCTATTTACTTTCTTTTATATCAAAACTTCCTAAAGGAAGGAACATACTTAGAAGCCTTTCTCCCCACATTTACACATTGTAAACAGCAAATAAGCATGTAATAGACAAAGTATCCAATGTCATTGATGACAGAGCTACAGATATTCCTTACATGTTCTCTTTGTTAAATACTGCAACCCCATTTGATCAGTAAAAATGAAAAGACAGTTGTCTGGTACTTGTCATCTTATGCCAATAAAAAGATTCAAACGGGGACAAGCAACTCATCATGAATGTCAGTAAGTAGCTGCCACCTGAACAGCACATCCAAAATATCATCACCTAAGCAAGAGATCACAGAGAAATAAAAATTAAAAAGTGAAAATGTATTTCATTAGAGAACTGATGAGGGGGAGATAGCTCAATAGCATAAATGCCTGCCTGGCAAATGCAAGGTCCCAAGTTTGATCCCTGGTACCGCCAAAAAAAAAAAAAAAAAAAAAAAAAAAAAAAAAAAAAAAAAAAAAAAAGATGAATTGGATTTTAAGTGGAATTTCCAGGAACCACTCCCGTGGGGCAGGTGAGACAGCTCACTGGTCTAAAGCACCTGCTTAGCCAAGCTTAAGATAGGCACAGGGGACAGTAATTAGATCCTCTGCACCACAGACAGTGCCAGATGCTCCCTCAGGGTGGGCTGAACTAACAAAAAAAAAAAAAAAAAAAAACCCACAGAACTGTATATAATCAACCTTATAGGGAGCTCTACATAGGTGGCCACAGGTCTAATTCAGCAATGCTCCATCATGTCTATGAGGTAAATGTTGCAATCACAATGTTACAATTTCGTATAGGTTAGCTTCCCATTAATACCTGAGATAACTTAGGAAGAAAAGTGTTTTATTTAGGCGCACAGTCTTAGATCGTTCATTCCATAATAAGTTGTCACTTATTTTTGATCTGAGATGGGATAGTGTATCCTGGTGAGCACCACCGCAGAACGCAACCACTCCCTCATGGAAAGGAGCAAAAAGAGGAAGTGGGAGGGTGGGGTTCCGCATTCCTTTGGGGGACATGGCCTGTTAACCCAGGCCTCACCTCTTAAAGAATCCATTGCCTCCCAGTAGTGCCCTGGGCTGGGGGCCAGACCTGTAGCACATGTTCTCACAGAACATCGCAAACCAAACTATAGCAAAGTTCTCATTCAAAAAGCTGGAGTGGACATGATGGTCGCTGCTGAAGAAGAGTCTGCTTTTGGCAGTGTATTTGCCAGTAGAATGTAGAAAGATCATCTTTGCTTTATTTCTTCCAGATCCCCTTTGGAGATTCCTCCTCCTCTTCCTCCTCCTCCTCCACCTCCCCTTCCTCCTCCTCTTCTTTCTTCGCCTCCTCTTCCTCCTCCTCCTTCATTCTCTCTTCCTCTTCCTCTCCTCCTCCTCCTCTTCTGCCTCCTCTCCCTCTCTCCATCTCTCCCCGCCCCCCCCCCATTCTTCTCCTTTTCTTCCTTCATCTTCTTTTTTGAGACTGCATCTTGGTATCCTGGCCAAGCTGGCTTTAGCAGAATCAAATTAGAAATACATTAATACCTATAACTCCCAATTCCAAGGAAGCCTAAGAAATACAAGTTTTAGTTTCTCAACCTTGGAAATTTAGAAGGACGCACCAGAAAGGTGAAATGAAATTTGAATGAGCCAGTTAATAGTATATATGATGGGAAAAAGGGGATGCTAGGTTTTCACTAAACCCATTCAATTTTCTTCTTTTTTTTTTTTTTTTTTTGCGGAGCCAGGGATTGAACTCAAGCCCTTGAGCTTGCCAGGCAAGCACTAATTCAACTGAGCTATCTCCCCAGCCCCTAACCCATTTAATTTTCTTCTTAAATATAAAAGTAAATTTCACATTCTCCCCTGAGGTTAGTTAGTATTGCCTGTAATTGACTTCTGGCAAATAAAATGTGTGCCACAATGATATGCTCTTCATAGCTTTGTTATGAGGTAGTTCTGAAACATCCCCCAAAGTCTCGTGTTTGGAGGGTAATTGGCTCACTGAGGTGCTCTACTCGTCAGTGGACTCGTCCAGTGCTGAGGTCAGTAGGTGAAGATGCATCTGGGAAGTAGCACCTGCACAGAAGTAGGTCACTCTGGGCCTGGCCTGGAAGGGCATCATCTTGTCCTGGTTTTCTCTCTTCTCTTTCTGGTTCCTGGCTGCGACAGGGTAAATAGCTGACCTCTACGATGCCCTTCCATTACGATATTTCTGCCTTGGAGCCAGATAACTTGAGACTGAGCCAGTTGGAAACTGGGAACCAAATAAACATCTCTCCTCCTTTAAGGTGTGGGAGTTAGGTATTCTATCCCAGCAACACCAAAGTGCATAAACAGGCTTGGATCCTAAACCATCCTTTGTGACCATCCATATCCTGTCCTCCTAGCTGCTAGCTGGATGTTCCTGCTGAGAGAAGCATTGGAAGTTACCCATTGAAGGCAACGGAATTTTTGTGAACTTAGACACTGCTCCACTGCAGAAATGAGTTTCCCCTCTGCGCCCACATTCCTATAATGCACTATGGAGTGAGACCTGAACTACAGTAATGTGTTTCTTGTGGTGTTGTTTCTTTTTTAATTTTTAAAAAATCATTTATTTATTTATTTATTTATTTATTTATTTATTTATTTGGTACAGGGTCTCTTTAGCTCAGACTCACAGTGATCCACTTGTCTGAGCCTCCCCAGTGCTGGGATTATAGGCATGCCAAGTTTCAGTAGCCAGCACAGAACACCTTGGGTTCTGGGGCCAGTATGGCATGTGGTACTGGGCATCGAACCCGGGTCCTTATGCTTGCCAGGCAGGTGCTTAGACAGCTGAGCTGCCTCCCCAGCCCCCAGAGTATTTATTGTGTTAAGCCACTGAGATCTGGAGGTTGTTTTTATGTAAATAGCACTAATTCCATGAGTAAAACAAAATCTGATTTGAAGTAGAATGCTCCTAAAACAAAAACCTTAAAATAAGTGGCACTGACTTGCCAAACCATTTGTGGGAAGAAAGGAAACCTATGCCAGAAGCAGAAAAGAGGGCAGTCTATGTCATTTTATACAGAAGCAAAACATTTTTCAAGAAGCTTTCTTGTTATTACCTAATACCCAATCCGTATGCTTACTGATCTGTCACCTCCAAGAGAAGCAGTTGGAGAAAAACAAACTGTTAGTGTATATTGGTGTGGGTGGCCAAGTATTGGCAGCTCTCAAGAAAAAATTAGGGGACTTTGGAGTATCACAGTAGAATACTTCTAGATCTCAAAGAGGAATGAAGATTGAGAAAACAGCAACAACAAAGGCCTGTTAGGACACCAATTTGCCATAAATCACAATGAAGTGTGGCCTTCACACTCAGTCCTGACAGCTTCACACTTTTCTAGGTCATTGGTTGGCACAGGTGTGGAAGTACATGATAAGATTGAGTGGTATGTTAAGAAAATATTCATGGTATAAAATTGTAATAATAAAAAGCCTGTGAAGTTTCTAAGTAAATCATATTTCCAAAGAAAACAAGGCTGGCAAACTGATGAGGAAAGGTGAAATGAAAGGAAAAAGTGTCTACGTAAGATAAACTCGATTTCATTGTTATTTTTATCTTTTTTTTAAAAAGAAAAAACAACTAGGATGGGGGATGGGGAAAGACAAAAAGGAAGGGAAACACACACACACACACACACACACACACGATAGCTAAGATAATTGCACTACTAATTTCTATTGATTTATTGAAAGGAACAGGTAGCACCTAATTGTTTGTTCAGTCTTGCATACCCATACCTGGTAATGTGAGCAGCTACTTTGAAGATAACAATATGTAATATAATAACTGTTGTTAATTTCCTATCATCTGGTTTTGAAATTCAGTATCACTTTTATTGTTTTTGTCATTTTGCTTTTTTTTTTTTTTCTCTAACAAAAAGAAAGAAAGAAAACAAGTCTGGGGGAAGACAAGTCAAAGCATTAAACCAGCTCTCAGCTCACCATGAGAAGAAAGCAGACTTCAAAACCTACATAACCCCAGATACTCCCATCACTCAGGTCAGATTTCACCATGGAAGATAATGAAGAGAATTCAAGGCAAAGCCAGGGTGTACCAGTCAGCCTTTCTTCACTGTGATGAAGCACCTGTGAAAGTCAACCAGCGTAAAGCAGGAAGAACCTGCTTTGGCTCATGATTTCAGAGCCTTAGCAGGCAACTAAATCCATTGCTATGGACTGTCACAAGGCCCGGCAGCACGGTGAGCCCAGGAGTTAGAAAGACAGAATAAGTTAGGTGCCAAACTCCAGAAAAGGAACAACTTGAAGAGGCCAGCCAAGGCACTGAAAAGGGCGAGGAAAGCCATGCTATCTTCTCACAGTGCCTCTCATTGGCTCACACCAGATAGAAAACAACTGATGCTGGGTCTGAGAAACACCACCCTCAGAAGTCAGCTCTCCTGCATTATTTAGGAGGTTTGAGAGTAGCTTAAGATCTGAGCACACGGAAGCTTAAGGTCAGCAGGACCTGGTAGATCCAGGGAGATATATAGTATTCTAGTATGTATAATCAAAGCTCCAGCTACTTAAAAGAGCATTGTAATCAAAGGAAGTGGTGGGAGGATTAGGGAGGCAGTGGCTGGGCCACACAGGATTATAGCATCCGAGTGATGGTAGGCTATGTGGGCCACCCAGGTATGCCCCCACTGTCCCTGTCACAGAACCTTGTCATTACAAATAGTGACAAGCTTGTACACTTTGAAGGGGCAAGTCCATTCTCCTTTAAAAAGTTTCTAAAAACCAAGAACCTCAGCCTATACAAAGAAGACAAGAGCAACAGAGTTTATCCAAAGGAAGCTTCCCTGAGCCAGGGCTGGCGGGGGGAGGGGGGCCTCAAATGCCAGCAGCCATTTTTTTTTTTTTTTTTTGGCGGAACCGGGGATTGAACTCAGGCCCTTGCGCTTGTCAGGGAAGCGCTTATTCCACTGAGCCATCTCCCCGGCCCCAAAATGAAGATAGAGTTTCAGATCTTTTTGTGTGTGTGGAATGGGGGATTGAACTCAGGCCCTTGCACTTGCCAGGGAAGCACTTTATCCACTGAGCCATCTCCCAGGCCCCCAGCAGCCATTTTTTGAAGACCTGACAAGGGCTAGAGATGTACTGGACAAGAAGGAGGACTGATGGAATGGGGCCTATCTGTCGTCAGTCTGCCATGGAGCAGACTCTCATCCTGGGATACTGCTGTAACTTTCCTTTTCCTCCATCCACCAAAAGATGAAGGGACAATCTCTGGCCAAGGGGAGGATGAAAGACCTTTGTGTCTCTCCAGTATTTCCAGTGCTAGAAGTCCAAGCACTAACTTTGGAGCTCAGAGCTGTTGGGAGACAGACAACTACAGGTGCTGCAGATAAGTTAGGAAGAACTGAAAGATAAACATTCTAGGCAGAATGAGTTTGAGAATTGCTGTGAAACTCAGGGCCTGAGTAGATAGCTCAGCAGTGTAAGCACCTGCATGGCAAACGCGAGGACCCAGAATCCCTGGTCCCAGCTACCAAAACCCGGTACAGTGGTGCATGCTCGTAATCACAGTGCTGGGAAGGCTAAGAAAGGAGAATCACTTTGAGTCTGAGCTGCATAACGAGACCCTATACCAGATAGATCAGACAGACAGACAGATGGATTTTAAAAAAGAACTTACCTGAAACTCAGAAGTGATGATGCTTGAGCAGTAGCTAGAAGCAACACTCAAAGAGAATGACAGTCACGACCTGGAGTCAGTAGTGTGACGGGTGGAGCATGAACCTGCCTCTGATGACCAGACGGGGTGCAAAGGCAGAATATCGTGTCATGAAGCTGAAACAGTAAATGATAGCTCCAGGCTGCTGGCATAGGTCTCCCACATCAAACAGGAGAATGAAGCCCTGAAGTGGGGCCCGGATGGCAGCCTGCCTGATGGAACAGAGCATGGATGTGGCCTTGTGGAAAGGCCAGGTGGTCATGAATAGCACATGTGCCTCCATAAAGCAGCTGGTTTTCTGGAGATGAAGCATTGAATCTTGTTGCTGAAATCCCTAAATCTGTAGATGGAATGTCTGAGATTAAACATGAGGATTGGAGCTCAGGAGAACCACCAGATACTTTCAGCTTCCAGCTCCATGAGCCTCAGTCACCATTACTCCATCTGAGCATGCGTAACTGCAGTTTTCACCCAAAGTAAAGTACTTATCATGAAATTCTGATTTCATGACCTAACGTGGTATTACTGACCAGAACAATAAGAGTGGCTCCTGTGTGTTATATCTATGGTTTATTTATTTTTTACTAGTACACATTTGCAGTATATAATGATATTTATTGTGGGAAGTTGTAATGTACATAATACATCTCATTTTTTCCCTTCCATTCTATCCTTTTGCCACATCAGATTCATTTATTTGTCTTTTAAGTCCTTATAAAATTAATTATCATACATACAGATTAACAGGCCAAAAATATGATACCCATGAAACAACACTAAATCAAAGTATGCTGTGTTCATTGTCTGTGTTGGGTTACAGTAAGTTTTCGCTTTTTTCCTCCTGTCTGTCTTTTATTTTGCACTTATAAGAAAAACCATGTGATGTATAAACTTGTCTGATTTACTTGATTTAACATTCTGGTCTCGAGGTGAATCTATTTTCCTATAAACTACACAAATCTATCCCTCTTTATGGAAGAGTAGCGCTCCATTGTGTATAAATACCACATTTCCCTTAGGCATACATTTGTTGATGGACACACATACTGCTTCCAATATTCAGCTACTGTGAATTGTGCTGCTGTGAACGTGGGTATGTGTACATCACCTAGGTGTGATGTCTTTAAGACTCTTGCAGGAAGAGGCCTAGAAGGGGAAGAGCTGGCTCAAGATCCGTCCTTTTTAATGTATTAAGGATAAGAAGTTGCTGCCTATTTGGCCTAGCCCCTGTGTCTTGTTTTTTTTTTTTTTTTTTTTCTTTGTGCTAGGACAAAATACCTATCACCCAAAGTTAAAGGAGGAAGGGTTTATTTAGCTCACAGTTTGTAGAGGTTTCAGTCCATAATCAGTTGGCTCCAAGGCAGCATAGCATAGCGGAGGGGCAGTAGTTCTTGGTGGTGGAAGATAGCAAAAGCCACAAGAACAAGAGGGGAGGAGCAAGCCTCTTTTCCTCCCTAATATGCTGTACAGGCTGCCTGTCCTCATCCTTAGGTGGGTATGGCATTCATGCTGTCTCCATGCCCTACTCTTGCTCAGGCTCAGGATGTTTACAGTGAGGACACTGGCCCCTGCTGAGTCACGTGGTTAAACCTCTAAACTCAAGTTGGCACAGTGAACAACATCTTAAAGCAGTAAGGGCATGTCCTCTATACCCTGGTATGGAGAACTACTGTGGTACTTAGTTAAGCATCTAGACTTCTCAAGTTGGCACAGTCTATCAACCGTTACACCCTGGTTCTTTGGCACTGGCCTATAGTATTATTTGTGACCCATAAGCAGCCTTGGTCTTGGCATATAATGAAGAACAACTGATTAGATCAATTATGTCACTTTGACTAAAATAATACAATCAGTAATAATAATAGCAGCAAACACAGCCTAAAGAAACTATTGATTTGCCACCTGTAAACATATGAACTATATTTGTGGTTATATACCAAAATCTGGAATAAACCAGAGAATTGTATACAGTAAATATATTCTCAATATGGTAATTTTACTGTTGGGACAAAATTTAAAGGGAGTTAGGAGGAAAAGAGAAATAGAAGAGATTAGAACAAGGCTGGAAGACAAAGGAAGATCATATGTACCTTGGGAAATGAAGAATCCAGGTGGGAAAGAGAAAGGAGAAATAGAACAGAACAATGGCAATAACATCAAAAAGAACTAGAAACAATATTTACACTCATAAAAACAAGAGCAAACAACAAAAAAGTATCCACTTGAGGGTGTGTTACTGCTGTCACTGGTAGACGCAGGGACATACAGGGCCCAGATCCGTGTTAATTAATCCCAGCAAGCCTGTACCTTTAGTTCCACTGAAGTTCAGGTTGTTTTCTGGCTGTGAGGCTGGAGCTCAGTGTGTTCAAGCTGCAGTACTCTGTGTGCCTCCTTCTGGCTTGAGCTCCACTCCTTGACCTCCTGCAAATTTGAATTGGTTTTGCCTTACCCTGACAGTAGGAGCTACTGGATGGAGCCAGCCTGCACTGCTCTGACTTCCAAACTCAGTTGGCCCCTCTCTAACATAGCTACTGGCCAATCACCCTTTCCTGGGGGACATCTGAACCCAGATAACTCACAGCCACTGCAGTCTGTCATACCCACTACTCTGTTCCACTGGTGTGTTTCTCTGTGGATGCCTGTGGGGTCGATAGTATTCACTGTACATGTGTAGGCTCAAGTTTCCCTTCCTACATAATGAGTCAGGGCTCAGGGACAAAGCACCACTTGCCACATTCCTCTTCTCTACATTGAGGTCTCTTACCTCTCCCTGGGGGATTCAGTCCTCACTTCAGATCCTTGCTAAATTCTGGGGACCCATTTCCCTCCCTTTTCTCTTCGTCACATTGCTGTATTCCAGCATCTGGGCACCAAATCTTGGACAGGTTATATTGTTCCATTGATCCATGAGTCTTGTTTCCATCAGTTTAATGCTGTTTCTTTCACTGTCACTTTGTATAACTTAAAGTCAGGAATTGTGGAATCATCTGTCTTGCCCTTGTTGCCCAGAATTGCTTTTGCTATGCTAAGTCTTTTCTGGTTCCATATACATTTTAGGATTGTTTTTCTTATACTGAGGAATGCCAATGCTATTTTGATGGGATTGCGTTAAATTTGCATGACAATTTTGAAAGTTCATTTTGACTCTACTGGTTCTACCTATCCTGTACACCTTTTTATTTTCTGATCTATATCCTTTTTTCAGATCACTGTAGTTTTCTTTGAAGAGGGCTTTCACTTCCTCAGTGGGAATAATTTCTAAGTGTTTCATTTTTCTTGATGTTAATGTAAAGTAGCATCTTAATTTCTTAATTTTTCTATGTGAATTTGTTATTGGCATACAAGAATGCTACTGAATTTTTTCTTTTCTAATTTTTTTATTAGTATATATTTGTCATATATAATGATCACATTCATCACAGGAAATCTGTACCTCTACATAATACATCTTAATTCTTTTTTGTCCCCATTCTTCTCCTCCCCTTCTTTCAATCCATCTTCTCCTAACTTTTTTTTTTTTTTTTTTTTTGCAGAACCAGGGATTGAACTCAGGCCCTTGTGCTTGCCAGGGAAGCACTTTTTATACTGAGCCATCTCCCTGGCCCCTTCCCCCTAACATTTACAAAAGCTCTGTCTCCATTTTTCCTTCCATTCTTTTTAAAAATCACTTGCCCTTTCCTTCTCTTCCTCCTCACTTCTTTGGTGCTCTCCTCATTTGAACATGGTCTTTCTGCTTCTCAATGTCTGTTCTCCGTTTTGCTCACAGAAAGTGCAATATTTAAACTTGTGTCTGATTTATTTTACTTAAATATATGGTTTTGAGGTTCATCCTTTTACCTAAAAATGACTCACACTTATTTTTTATGGCACACTAGTAATCCATTATATATAAATATTACATTTTCTTTATCCATTCATACATTGATAGGCAAATGGGCTGTTTCTAAAACTTAACTGTTATTAATGGTGCTACTATAAACATAGGTATACATACGTCACTATGCTATGATACTTTTCTTTTGGGAAAATACCTAGAAAGGGAATAGCTGGGTCAAATGTAACATTTCATTTTGATTTTGAGAAATCCCCATACTGATTTCCATAGCGGTTGTACTAATTTACACTCCTACCAACAGTGAGATAGAGTTCCTTTTCCTCCATAGCCCTGCCAGTATTGGTTAATTTCTTGATGAAAGCCATTGTTTCTAGAATGGGATGAAATCTCAGTGTTTTAATTTGCATTTTTCAACTGACCAGTGATGTTGAACTTATATTTATTTGATGTTTATGCTTCTTCATATGAGAAGTATCTATTCATTTCAGATGCCTTTTTTGGGGGGGAGGGTCTAACAGGATGTTCAGGGTCTCACTACTAGATTGGACTCATAATGATCCACCCATTTACAGCCTCCCAAGAGCTGGGATTATAGGCGCAGGCCACCACACCCAAACTCAATTGTCAATTGTCCTCTTAGCATGCCCTGGGGACAGGGCCAGCACAGCAGGCCTGTGGATAGAACCTGCTGGCCCCTGTGCCTGCTTGCAGGCACTTTAATCAGTTGAGCTATTTGGCCGGCCCTAGATGCCCATTTTTGAATTGGGTGTTATGTTTGGAGGTTCTGATTTTCTTTTCTTTTTTTTTTAGTTCTTTATATATTCTAAATATTAGTCCTGGGCCGGCTACACAGCTCAGTGAACTAAGCACTTACATAGGCAAGCTCAGGGACCAGCATTCAATCCCCAGCACCACATGCCTTGCTGATCCTGCCCCCAGGCAAGCTGAGCTGACCACAAGCCCAGGCATGGTGGCACATGCCTATTATCCCAGTGCTCGGGAGGCTGAAAATAGGAGGATCATTATGAGCCCAAGCTGCGTAGTGAGATTCTGTATCAAATACTAAATATTAATCCTCTGTCTGAGAAGTAACTGATAAAAATGTTTTCCTATTCTGTAGATTGTCACTTCACTATGTTGGTCTTTTGTTGTCCAAAAGCCTTTTAATTTGATGTGATTCCTATTGTGACTCTTTGTAAAATTTCATGTGCAATCTGGGTTCTGGAGTGCTATTGATTTTTGAGTGTTGACTTTGTATCCTACTATGCTACTGAATTTGATTATTAATTCTAGGAGATTTTGGTGGAGTTTTGGCAGTTTTTCACGTAGAGGACCGTGTTATCTGCAAGTAATAATAATTCAGCTTCTTTCTTTTTTATCCATATCACTTTCATCTCTTACTCCTGTCTAATTGCTCTGGATAATGTTTCAGAAACATTACTGAACAGGAGTCTTGTTTCTGATTTTAGAGCCAAAGCTTTCAGCTTCTCTATTTTTAGTCCTATGTTAGCAATTGGTTTGTGATAGGTAGTATTTATCAAATTGAGATAAACATATCTATTTATCTATAATTTATCTAAATAGCTATATATATTCTATATTTTCTTCAGGGCTTTAATTATGAATGGGTGTTGTATTTTGTCAAATGCTTTTTCTGCATCTGTTGAGATGTTTGGGTTTTTGTGTTTGTTTTTAGTTTTTACTTCTTCAATTTCAATGACTGATATTAGATTATTTAGGAGTCTTATATCTTAGTTTTGATAGTTGACATATATCTAGAAATTTTCTCATTTCTTCTGAATTTTCCATTTTACTAGAGTGCATACACCTGTGGTATATAAACAGTCCTCCTTTACCTCCTTGGTGACATTCTGTTTTATAGATTCAATGATCTGTTCACAGAATTTTTCATAATCTCTGATGTTTTGTTAAAAATCGGCAGCAAGCTGTTTTCCAGTATTCTCCCAGGACACTAACTGGAGGTCATGTTAAGTTGGTCATCCTTAGTACTGTGACTAAAAGAAACGTTCAGTGAGCCTCTGCAGAAGTGAGTGGCCTGGGCGGTGACTTGTGCCTTTCGTTTTCGCCCACTGCCCCACTGGCTGACGGCTCATGCCACAGCTTTTACAATGTGCACGCACTGTGCAGCAGACCCTGCCAGCCCCCCTCCAGGACCTGTGGGGACTAAGGTCACAGACACCCTACGCTACAGAGCTATCTGAGCTCAGCACTGAGTCTTCAGCTTTGAGAAGCTGGTTTGGGCTGTGGGGGGTACATACTTTAAGTGGTGCTTTGTGCAGTGAGGTCTACAGTTCAGGAGTGTAGCATGTGCTAAGCCTGTAAGGGTTGGCACGAGGTCTTAGGGTTGTCCTTGTAGCCACTTTCCCTTGTGGGGAGGGCACAAAGCCAGCCTGTTCTTTTTTAACCACTTCCCTGCAGATTTTTTCTTTTTGTTATAAATAAATTTAAGCTTTCTTGTGTAACTAAATTCTGAAATACACACACACGCGTGCACGCGCACACACACACACACACATATTGCAATCACAAATGGGTTATTTTAGGATTTGGTCAGTGGGAACATGCTTGGCTAGCAAGCACTAGCTTGTGAAGACCCTGGATGCGATGCTCAGCATCACAAAAAGAAAAAAGGTAGGACATTTTAAGCTTTTTCATGTTTTTAGAAGTCTCATTTTAGTTTGGTGATTGAAGATATCCCTTTTTTCACTTTTAGTCTAGGTCATGGAGCTGCCAGCATGTGGGAAACTTCTTGATTCCTGCGTCCGCATGTGAAATCTAAGCAGACATTGCTTCCTTCTCCTTCAGCCTTACTAGGTGTTGTGGTTGGTGTCTTAGTTACTTTTCTCCTTGCTGAGACAAAATACCAGATGACATCCACAAATTAAAGGAGGAAAAGTTTATTTTAGTTCACATAGCAGGCTCCAAGGCAGAGTGGCATGGCAGAGGGTCTTTGCAGAGAAGACATAGTTTGTGCCAAGCAGGCAAAAGACAGAGAAGCATCTAGTACCAGCAAGCCTGCCATCTTTCTGTCTCTTTATTCCATCTAAGTTACAAGCCCATTGATTGGCCCCAGCCATACCCAGGGCGGGTTTCCACTACTCACATCCCTAATTTCAGTATCACACCTTAATGCACATTCACACCCTAATTCAACCATCTTTGAAACTCCCCACTTATTACTGCATAAGTCTTTGGGGGGACACCTAGATGAAAGCCAGACAGTGAGGCAAGGGGCTAAGACTAGACAGCAAAAATCCTTCTGAGAAGCTAGATGTTTTCCACCATAGAACACCCACTTTCTTGTGAGCATAAAGGACTTCCAGAGACTGTAGCAGGCATTCAGCCTACAGCTCCCCAAGTGCCCTGGACAGTGTCGACCAACTGCATGCCTTGAGGAACAGAGTGATTTGGCTAGTATGTGTTATGGCTTGTATCTGAGTGTTTCTCTTCCCCTAGGCCTGTGTGGTCATAGATGGGGGATTTCAAAGGTGGCTGGATTAGGGTAGGTAAATGTGGATTAAGAATGTGACACTGGAATTAAGAATGGAATGGTAGAAGATCCACCCTGGATGTGGGTGGCCTCAATCATGGATTTACAGCCTCAATAGAATATAAAGGGAGAGGGGGAAGACGGGCTGCTGCTGCTACCTGCTGCCTTCTGCCTGCCCTGTCATGCATGGACTGTTTTTCCTCTGTGATGTCCCTCTGCCATGGTACCCTGCTTTAGAGCAAATAAAGCTTTCTCCCTTTCCTCCTTTAACCCGGTAGTCAGTTATTTTGTTCTGGGAACAAAAACAATAACTAAAACAAGGAGCTACAGTGTCCATTTGAAAGGCTCATTAGGTTGAGGACTTGGTTCCTGATGGGCTTTGTGGAAGTGATTGGATAACGTGCACTCTAGTTTAATTAGTGGGTTAATCCATCGATGGATTCCTAATTTAGCGATATTATTGGGAGGTGATACAAACTCAAGGTGGGGTTTAGTCCATCCTGGTGGAATGACCTTGACAACCGTATCTGGACCCAGCCTTCTCAGCTGGCCCTTCCTTTCTCTCTTTCTTCCCTAGCTGCCGTGAAATGAACAGTTTTCTTCCACCATGTTTTTGCTTCTTCAGGGCTAAAAGCAGTGGAGCCAGGTGAGCATGGACTGAGACTTGGGAAATTCCGGGCCCAAAGTTTTCCTCCTCCTTCAAGCTGTTCATGTTAGCTGTTGTGTCCACAGGGACACAAGGTGGACTGACGCAGTAGACAAGTTAGTGAAGGGTTGAAGGCTGCTAGGTGGAAGGCGGGGCCCGTCCTGCCCTGCTGCTGTGTAGCTCTGTGGTTTTGGGCAGAAATACGCAGAGCAAATCTGTTTTCCTCGTGTCTTCTTACCTTTCAGGCCCTTGTGTTTGCCAGGCAAGCACTTATTCTACTGAGCCATCTCCCCCGTCACTTATTTCACTTTCGAATGTTCGTTTTTGTTTGTTTGTTTCTTTGTCTTGATGAGATAATGTGATAATCGTATACAGGAAAAGAAAAATATGCAGTGTAATACATAATAATATGCTTCCCAATTTGTTTCCTTACCACTCTATTTTTTTGTGTCACATTTGCCGAGGCAAAATTTCAAGCACAATAATTCAGTATAATTTTAGTATACTGTTTTTCTCTTCAAAGTTGCAAGATCCTTAATAAAAAGGATGAAAATACCACCTCCATCTTTATATCCTAGAAATCAAGCTGCTGTACAGTGCTTCCCCTATTCCTTGTACCTCTACCTCATATTTGGTGTTTTTACCTGGGTTATAGTTATAAATGGTATAGACCTTTTTAGGTTGCTTTCACCAATTAATATTAGATAATGAACATTTTTTGTGGGGCTTCATTGTGTTCATAATGAGGCCATATGACAGCATCTCTAACTGATCAAATTCCTCCATCTGTTCAGGCAACCAAGCCAAAAATTTGAGCTAGAACTTAGGTTTCTCCTGCCACTATTCCCATTCAGAACAGTACCTTTTCCTGCCTACATTAGAGAGAGATGTCCCCTAACTGATGCCTTTGCTTTTTGATGGCTTATCAATCTGTTACACAGTGCATAGCAGCCAGGTCTAACACATGTGTCTTCAGTGACTGTCAAGCAACTACCCAGAAGAGGCTTAATCACTCCCAGTGATGCGCACGGGCCTTCACAAGTGGGTCTTTCCCTACGTTTTCAGCATTACAACTGTTGTCGCAACCCCCATCTCATTGTATATTTCTCATGTTGTTTTTGAAAAACATTCTGAATAGTGAATGGGGCTGACACCGCCAATAATGTCACCTCTCCCTGTTCTTACTCCCCTTGTAAGGTCCTCCTCAATACCTTTCTCACTTGGTATAATGATTGCCTTCTCTTGGAAATGTCTCCTGTCCTCCCCAGAAAGTGGGACATGCTTCTACTTCCATACTCTTGAATGTATTTGGAAATACTTCCATGTTATTCTATTCTGTGCTTTCCATGCATGCTACATGCTTATCTCCCTCTCGCTAGAGGACAAATTGTGTTTTATTCATGTTGTTATTTCCAGAAATCTAACATCTGGCATATAGTAGGTTCCAATAATTGTTATTTCAATAATCTAATAATTACAACTCTTGCTAATTTGGCACTATTTTCCAGGTACCATTCGAAACATTTTTCACATATCTCAACTCTCTAAGTGGCTATCTAAAATACTTACTATTAGCCAGATGTGGTGGAGTGTGCCTGTCATCCCAGCACTCAGGAGGTTGAGGCAGGAGGATTGTCACAAGTTTAAGCCCACCTGGGCTAGTAAGTTCAAGGCCAACTTGAATTACAGAACAAACCCCTATCTCAAAAAAAAAAAAAAAAAAAGACTGAAGCACACTGAGTAACTGAACAGCAAGACCAGAATGTAAACTTATACACTGTGGCTCAGACTATGGAGAACATGTTCCTAATCAACACACACACACACACACACACACACACACACACACCCTTTATTGCCTAATACACAGGTTACTTATAATCAGTTTCTCCATGTCTCTCTTTCTCATTACTTCCCCCTTTCCTTTCCTTCCCTTCCTTTGAATTTGGCTAAAGATAAATTCCCATGAGAATTTAAAGTTGAAACCTTTTGTCTAGATTTCTGTGTATCCAGTGACAACTTTACTTAACCTGATCTCAACTGTGCCAAAGAAGTGAAAAGTTTCATGGTTGCTTGCCATCCAGGCTGACGTGGTGTGATTGGGCAGGTCAGGGCAGGTCAAGGACTCCGCAGAAGGCTGCAGGGCAAGCACAAGGAAGTATGACCTGACACGAACCAGCCTTGGCTGGCAGTGGGCTCAGCTCCATGATACAGCTTTCAACAAAATTTTAGGATGGAAGAATGGAAAGCACCTCTGTGTTACTTCTTTGAAAAATGCCTAAATGGGGCTGGGGAGATAGCTCAGCATCATAAGCGCCTGCCTGGTAAGCACAAAGTCCTGAGTTCAAGACAGTACAAAAATTTTAAAAAGCCTAAGTGTCAATAACTTAGTAGCGGGACTGGAGGGATGGCTCGGTGGTCTAAAGTACCTACTTAGAACAGGCTTAGCAAAGCACAGGGACTGCGGTTCAATCCCCCAGCACCACATGCCAGCCAGCCCCGCCCCCTGGTGGGCTGAGCTGGCCACACACACACACACACACGCAAAGCACAGGGACCGCGGTTCAATCCCCCAGCACCACATGCCAGCCAGCCCCGCCCCCTGGTGGGCTGAGCTGGCCACACACACACACACACACACACACACATAAATAAATAAAAAAATTATTAAAAAAATAAAAAAATAACTTAGTAGCTAAACAGTAGCACACATTTCTGCCCTGTCATATTTTGTGCCAGAAAATAGGTTAATCTAAACTGTATAAATACACATTTTTAAAATCCGTCACACATAAGTCTGAAATTGCAATTGCCATATTTTGAGGGAATCAAGTTTGCCAAATGAAGACATCAAGTAAAAAAGAGAATGATATGTCCAAACATATCCAATGAATGTCCAAACATTCCAACCTAAATACTGACAAGGAAAGCAAGAGTCCATCTTTGATATTTTGGGTTCAGTAGGCATGATCTGGTGAACAACTAAAGAATCTAACTAATAGCCAGAATTAAGGCCTCAATGTTATTTATTACTTTTTAAGTGTAATTTTATTAGTACTTGTGTGCAATTCATACAATTCATAGTCATCTTGGGGAGTGCCTACATGTACACATGTACATATTACAGTTTATTTTTTTCCTAAGCCCCTTCCCTCTCCCTCTTTCTCCTTTGGTTCCTATATTTCCACTTTCCTACTTGATATTCATTGTCCTAGCTCATGTTGTGGCACATAATGTTACCATTGCTTTTCTGGGCTGCTGGGAGAGCATAGACTGAATTGCTTATAAACAGCAGAAACTTCCAGGTGTGGTGGCACATGCCTATAATCCCAGCTACATAGGAGACTGAGGCAGAAGGACTGTAAATCAAGGCCAGCCTGAGTAATTTTTTAGAGACTGTTATCTCAGAACTTTAAAAAATAGCCAGGCATGGTAGTGTGTGGTAGTGTGTGTCTGTAATCCCAACTGGGAAACTGAGACAAAACATTTATGAATGTGAGACCAGCCTAGACCCCATAGAGAATTCAAGGCCATCCTGTGCCCTGTGGTGAGCTCCTGCATTATCAGTCAGTCAATCAAACAATCAAGTAACTTCTTTCTCACAGAAGGCTGCAAGTCAGATCAGTGTGCCAGAATAGTTAAGAGTCTGTTTAGAGCCCTTTTCAGAGTTGCAGAATGCTCTACTTCTCACTGTGTCTTCATGTGGTTCAAGGGCAAAGGTCTCTCTGTGGCCTCTTTTATGAAGGCACTGATCTTATTAATGAGGGGTCCACTCTTACAGTCTAATATCTCCCAAAGGCTCCATCATGTTGGAGATTAAGATCTCAATGTCTGGATTTGAAGATGGACGATGTGCATAAACATTCATGCTGTAGCAGACACAAGGTCCCAGCTGAAGCATCCTAACCATTTATTGCTGTTTCTACCAACTCCATTCGTCATGGAACACAAATCAGGAGATTTCTCCTGAAACCTGTTCAAATTCCAGACCCAAGAAATATGGAGTATAATTAATGTTTAATGGCACTGAAAAATAAGAATTTTTTTTAATTCCACCATGGCATTAAATTTTTTTTGAATGAGAAACACTGACAGAAAATAAGCTCCATTCCTATTGTTAAACAAAAATCACAGCAGGCCATTGTTTTGAACTAAATTTCTACACTAGGCCAGAATGTGTCAGGCTAAGATTTGAACTTCATCTAAAATTCTAAGTCATCAAGCTGAAACTAAGTTATTTCTCTGACCTTCTAAGGGAAGTCAGGATGAGAGCACTAACAGCCAAACAGCCCAAGCAGGCTGCTTTAAATTGGCACCTTAGTCAAGTTCCTGCTTCCTTAATTCCTACCAAAAAAGCTAACCTGAAGTAACTTGATGTTCACCAGTGTTGCTCTTCTACTGTCCAGTCGCCCTGTCTTGCCTTCCAAGGAAAGTAACTTTGCAATGACCAATCCATTTTTTGTCTTCATTTTTGCTTTGTTGTTGTTCTTTGATTTCTTCATTTATTTTCTGTATGTAGAACAAACCCCTCCTGCTCAATTCATCAGAGCATTTAATCCATTTTATGGACTGAATTGTTGCCCAATTCTAGAACTGAAAGTAAAGCCAATAATTAAACCAAATTGTTATAATTTTGTCCTTTGATACTGCCCCAGCTACTGAGCTGGCTTCTATGTTTTTTTGTGTTTGCTTCTGTGCTGAGAAGCAGTTGCTCACCGTTGGACTAACTGAGCAAAATCACATGTGTGATCTTTACACAGCAGCAGCAGGGATAGCAGCTGAAGGGGGCTTCTGGCAGGGTTCTCATCACTTGTCACAGTGAGCAGCACACACTCACCTGCAGCTGCCAGAGGGTGCTGGAGCTACTCTGACGCCTGGCACACAATGCTTCCTTGGCCTGCCTCCTGTGACAGGGAAAACTCTTTTAAGAGTAGCTTGAAAGGGTGGGTCAAATAGCTCAGCAGATTAAAGCGCCTGCAAGCAGGCTCAGGGGCCAGGGATTTAATCCCCAGGCCTGCTGCACTGCCCTGCCCCAGGGGCACACTGAGGCAGCAACTGAGACTGGGAATGGTGATGTGTGCCAATAATCCCAGCTCTTGGGAGGCTATAAACAGGCGGATCACTATGAGTCTGATCTAATAGTGATACCCTGAACACCCTGTAGACCTTTCACTAAAATACAAAAAAAAAAAAAAAAAAAAAAAAAGAGTAGCTTGATCTAGATTGAAATTAAATCCATTGCATGACTTTGGACAACTCAATGAGCTTAGAGACACCACATTTTCATATCTTTAAAATGAGGATAATAGCACCTAACTTTGTAGGCTCCTAACTGGTAATATTTGGGGTAGAGTACAAGGACTAAGTAAACTACTGACCTATAATAATAAGGTTGATAATAAGATCATAATAAGGTTGCTAATGATTACTGAACATACCAGAAATGATTTCAGGTTTCTTATAACCATCCTCAAAAGGCCACACAACACTTCCTTATTGAAGTAAATTGATGTCTTACCATTTTGTACAGTTCCTCTCTCCTCAACCCACCCACCCTCTTTCCCCTCTCTCTGCGGTGGTGATCTCACCACATACTTATTTCACTGATCAAAGAAAAAGAAACTACCTCACCTTTCAGTTATTAAATCTAGACTTCTCTCTACTTCTGTATATACTTCTCTTTTCCCTTTTCAACAGTGAAAACAGTATCTTTCCTCTCATTAAAGACAGTCCTTCCATTTATGTCATGAATCCCAACACCTTTCACAGACTCCACTAGGTAATTCCATGCACATTATAGGCTCTGTTCTCTCCCATCTTCACAAAATTTATCTTGAACCCTCCTTTTCTTTCAGCTGTACTTAGTTCCTCTGGTCTATGCACAGAAGATTCTTAAGAAAGTTTCTGTTCAAATTATCTCTACCTTTTCACTTGTTAGTGCTTGGATTCACTCAAATTTGGATCCTAGCTCCGCTACCACTCTGAGATTTTTCTTGTCAGGATTAGCAGTGACTTTATGATTGGCAAGATACATCTCACAATTTGATCCTGGGTTCTCTTTTCTTGTATACTTACACATTCTCTAGGTGATCTCATTCGTGGCAAGCTTTAAATACAATACTGTTTCTACGTTCACGGCTTCCAAATGTATGTCTATCGTTCACCCCTCTCTTACCTTCTCCAGATTCATTCAGTTGCCCAACTGACATAAACACTGGGATATCCAAGTAATATTTGAAGTTTATGTGTTCTAATTCTGAGTTGTTACTAAAATCAGAAAACTGTAAGTTTTCCTTGTAATTTTATTCATTGTCCACATTTGTTTAATATTTTTGTTGATTTTACTTCCAAAATAGGTCTCAAAACTGTCCGCTTCTGAATCTGGGGGCACAGGGTAGAGTATGCATTTTGTATGCACAGGTCCTGGTTCAAGCTCTAGCACAAAGACCACGACAACTGCTGTCAGTTTCTGTCCATTTCCCAGTAACTCTCACCTGCACAGCTGGCTTCTGTACAGTGTCTCTGTGCTTGCTCTCTTGCTCCTGTCCCACTCCATTTTTTGTGTAGCAGCCAGAGTTCTTTCTAAACATAAATGATACATCACTTCCTGTCACCTGTTTACTTCACAACTATCAGCAGGATCTCATAATGCTTTGAACAAAATCCTTATCGCTTTCCTTGGACCATGGTGTCCTGAGCCTTCAAGAGCTTTCCTATGTCTTCAGTTCAGGCTCACACCTCACTCCTCTTCCTTGTGATGCTCCAGGCATGTGAACCTTCCCTAGGTCCCCAATTCCTTCCTGTCCCAGCGCCTTTGGTTTTGATTCCCTCTGCTTTACTTTTCCTATGCTTTGGATCTTAGCTGATTCTAAATTGTACCTGCCTGTATATGAGCAACCTTGCTTTAAAAATAAAAGAAACTTGGTTTAAATATCTGGAAGCTTGTTTGAATTCTTACAACAAAATTTCCAGAAGTAGGCACTTTAGGGCTGGTGTAGCAGCTCCAGGGGACCATGGCTGCTCAGCCTCTGCCTGTCTTTCAGCTCCACCATCCTCCATATTTGGACCTCATGGACCTTAATGCCTCATACTTCCTGGCTCAGGGACATGGGATCCTCCTGCTTCAGGTTACCAAGTAGCTGAGTCTACAGGCACACCAAACACTTCTGAGCTCACTATGTATTTATAAAAAAAAAAAAAAAATCTTCATCTTGAATCATAGGCATCATACTATTATCACATAAGAACAATTTCTTTTTTTTTTAATTTTATTTATTTATGTGTGGGGGGGGTGCAGCTCAGCCCACCAGGGGGCGGGGCTGGCTGGCATGTGGTGCTGGGGATTGAACCGTGGTCCCTGTGCTTTGCTAAGCTTGTTCTAAGTAGGTGCTTTAGACCACTAAGTCACATCACCAGCCCCGACATAAGAACAATTTCTTACTATCAGATATCCTGTACTCAAATTTCCAAAGGACTCATGAAAGTTTTGTGTGTATGTGGTGGGGGAGGGGAAGTGGTCAAACTTAGCGTGATCCATCCCCAGGTCTTTTAATTTGTGTGTGTGTGTGTGTGTGTGTGTGTGTGTGTGTGTGTGATGAGTTCCCTGAGATGGCCTTTGATTTGTAACCTTCCTGCATCTGTCTCATAGATAGCTGGGATTACTGGAGTGTGCCACAGTACTTGTATGCCTCAGTTGTTGCAGCTTAAGTTATCTAAATGAAATACTTGCACTTGATATACCTTCAAAGTCCCTTTTAACCTATGGGATCTCCTTTTATTTTTCTCCCCTGTCAGTGTATTTTTAAAAAAATACTAAGTCATTTGTTCTATAGTTTCCCATAATCTGTATTTTCTCCTATCCTGTGTGTATACTTTATTTTTATTTTTTTATTAATTTTATTGAGAGAATAGACCCAGAGCCCAGGCCCTGCGAGTGAGTGAGACCACCCAGGGCCCTCTGGATCCTGAATAGACCCAGAGTCCAGGCCCGGTGAGTGAGTGAGACCACTCAGGGCCCGCAGATCTTCATTTGACCCAGAGTGCAGGCCCAGAGAGGAACCCTTCAGCAGAACTCCCTGCAAAGAGGCTAGAGGCAAGACCCATCCAGCTGATTCAGGAGCAGAACATCTTGCCAGAGAGACACAAAGGGTTCAACTCTAACGGCTGCAGCAGAAAGAAGTGGA
>NW_004524622.1:12084575-12106561 GCF_000260255.1 Octodon degus
ATATATATATATACACACACACACACATATATATATGTATTTTTTCACTACAAAATGGTCTTTCATTTATATCCCCCTTTTTTTGTTTAGTTTTGTCAAGAGATGGGTATGCCATTGCCATTCAAATATTGTAGGTGCATGAATTCAGCAAAATAATCTAATATAGTCCACTAGTCCATAATAGTAGCGGGTTATCCATGGAACTGGCAGTGTCAGAAGTTGTTGACTTGAGCCTTTTACAGCTCAGCATATTAATATGGCTTTACTTTCATACCTCATGTTTATACTTTTCTGCTGGATATTTAAGACCAAGATAAAGCAAGACCTATATAACAAAGAATCATTTCTATAGTATGTCAGATACACCATATATTTATTTATTTATTTGAAGTTAAGGTATCCTGAAGTGAATACCACACTGGAGTTTAATTGTCGAAGTCTCACACACCAGCACAGCAATATCCATAGGCAAAGTCTTCTAACAGCATTACAGCAGACATTTTCATAAAGGCCATACATATGGCACACTGAAAGTATTAAAAGGTACAGATGACTCAACAGTACAATTTAAAAACTATATCCTATTAGCCCATTTAACCCAAATGAAACCTGGATCTTTCTATGAAATACCACTCAGGAAACGAGGTCAGAATAAATTTCTTTGTCAAAATAAACTTGTTCATTTACAAGTCAATTAAGAATACTGACTGCTGAATCAGATAGCAGAGAGCCCCTCTTCTATAATATTTGCTCTGCTCCAGATATTAACATTGTATTAAAAAACTTATAAGGGGCAATGCGAAAATCATTATTCTTTCTACCAAATAAGTGTAATCTATACTGACCTAGAAATAAATTCAGGTCCAATTTCTTAATGTGAAGCAAACAAAAATTCAAAAGCAGTAAATTTTTCTAATTTAAGTAAATGATACCTAGGTATGATAGGTTATAATTCATGTTCAAAATTAGTAAATTCTGAAAAGACAAAAATGCATTCATTTGTTTTCTATAACATTAGAGAAGATAGAAGGGCATGTTTAAATCACTGCCATGGTCAAGAGACAATATTCTGTTGGTCTTTGCAGACAGTATTCTGCAAAGTATTACAGAGTTTTATATAGTAACAACTTTTTTTCTTAATATGGTAACAACTTAAAGTCCACATTATGCTCAATATCAAGCACCTGTTAACTGAAGAAACTCAAACATTTTAATACATATAATATTTAGATTATAGTTCCTTGGTTGTCAAAAATAGTGATTGTTGGTGCCAAATAATTGAATTAAAATAGTGCCAAGTCATCTCAGCAAAATGGGAATACTGAGGATCTACCATTTATTATTATCTTACAATATTATAGGAATTGAAAGTCAGAAGTTATATGTTTATGTCAATACTACATTTGGATGGCTACAGTATATATTTAAAGATGGCTTTGTTTAGGAGACTGGAAAAATGCTCATGGAATAAGCACTATCTCAATGTCATAGGTCCATAGACACAACTGTACCTGGTGGACACGTACAGAAAATGGCAACTTTAACATAGCTGTGCTTCCAAAGGCATTTCCTTTAGAGGTGGCTGAGGTTTTTCCACATTACAGAAAGACTAAGTAATATGGTGTGGCTATCTTAACCCAATTTCATTTCAGGCAGTTATGGTACATGTCCCAAACTACTATTCCTTCTGCCCACCATGCTGGCTCCAACATTCCATGATCCACTGTAATCTTTTGGTCTTCCCTCCTTTGTAGCATGGGAGCCAGTGCTGCTATCCATTGAGTAGGTAGACCACCAATTCATAGGTGAACATCATAATAGCTGTGTTTGGAATCTGTCTCGCCAAATGAGTTGTTAGACCACAGTAGAGTGGCCCATAACCTTCTTCTTGAACCACCAAAGACATGTCTGAAAAAACAATCTATATTTTATTCCTTCTTCACGTAATCTTGTTCTTACAACTTCATGTGGATATGCTATAGTTGTAGCACAAGTTTTTGAGGTGGCAGCAGCAAGCATCAATCGCACATAATCTGATGCTTCTTTCACAGACTCTTCAGCACTTTCCATCATCGACGCAGTCTTACAATCAAGTAATTTTTGCTTGATACTTTCATAAATAACAAAATGGATAACAGTCTCTGATATGCCAGCGTAGGACACAGACATGCACCTGTAAAATCCTTTAAGTCCATCTGCCTGATACACTTTACGGACACATTCAAAAGCACCCATTTGCTTTTCCCCACTATTCCTTGCATCAAGCTATAACCGAGTCTTTATAAGCCAAATGGGGTTTAAGTTAGTCCATATTTCTACAGGAAATGATCTGCAGATGGGGAGCATGAGATGACACGATCTCTTTTCGGGAGAAATGTACAGTAAATGCCTGCCATTGCAGCTGAAATCATGTGAACCTGGGTAGAATCAGGATCAAATACACCATTCAACTTTTCCTTGCAATTGGAGTAAGCAGCAAAGTATAGTGCTCTGAAAGGGGCCACCCCCACTATATTGGGGCATGATCGTCTAAACAAGGAACAGGGCCCTTCTTTTTCCAAGATCACTTTTAGACAATGGAGGGGTCCAGGAGACACTACTCGGTTAACACTGGCTCCAGCCCTGGCATTCAACTGAACTTCAGAGATATAAAGTGTCACAGAAGACAACTGCAGCTGTGTTTTCACAACTTCCGGTGGACATGTCAGAATAGCTCCCACTGTGCCGCCACATTCCCCAGCAAACCGATGCACCAGCGTGTCCCTCTGGCTCATTCTTTCTCTAGCATGTCCTCCAGGCGCTGAGGTGGGACGTGGACTAGGATGCCGGCTACAGCGGGCGCTTCGGTCCTGGAAGGAGACATAGCACGCCCTGGGGACAGCCGAGATGCGGCTGCACACAGCTAGCCGCAGCTTCCGCGCGCCGGTACCACCCACTCGCCCTCGCGTCCTCCTGCTGTGTGCCCGCGCGGCCTACACACTTTAAATTAATAGTTCGGATTTACTGTTGTTGCTTTTGTTCTTGGCAAGTCTATTGTGTTCCACTGTTGTTAGCTTTCTGTACTGTAAAAAAATAAACTGAGGTAATCAGTTTATAATGAGGAAAGATTTATTTTTGCCTCACAGTTTTAGAGGTTGTAATCTGCCATCGCTCGGCCCCATTGATTGTGGTCTGTTGCAATAGTGTCCATGATGGCAGTAACATATGATAAAGGACATCTATTCACCTCATGTAAGCCAAGAAGCAAAGGGGCACTACAGGGCTCCTATATCCTTCCAAAGGGGACATCCCCAAAGAACCTAAATTCTCTCCATTATGCCCTACTTACTGAAGGCTGTACCACCTCCCAGGAGTGCCAAAGACTGATACTCAAGCGTTTAGGTATGGACCTTTGGGCACATTTGGATCAGAATCCTAATAGCTATCTAGAAGCACCTAATGAATGACTTCTCCTCCTCTGCTACCCCTGTGGTACTGAGAATTGAACCCAAGGCCTTTGCACTGGGCAACATTCCAGGACATCTGCCCCACTTTGTTAAGACAGTGTCTTACCAACTCACTAAATTGCTGGGGCTGGACTGAAACTTGGGATTCTCCTGCCTCAGCCCCCAGAGCATCCCAAACTTGGATGGTTATCTAAGTCCTTTAGTTTGTTGTATAAAATGATGTTTTAATTTCATAATTTCTTTTCCATTTGTTATCTGAAATACTATACTTTTATAAAGAGAAACGCTTCTTGTATTATTAGTTTACCTAAGAGGTATGACAATACAGGACAACAGGATATATGAATGTTTCATACTTCCCCAGTTCCAGAAGCCTACATCCATTCACTAGCACTGTTCAGTGATACAGAGTTAAGCTATGAGAGAAAAAATTATCCTGAGCTGTAGGTACAGCTCATTGGTAGAGCACATGCCTAACATCATGCTCACAGCCCTGGATTCAGTTCCTGCAACACACACACACACACACACACACACACACACACACACACACAGAATTTTATGAAATTATGATTTGTTTCAGTTTCAGTACATCATAGTTATTATCCTGATTAATACTCAAATTGTTCATCTTTGGATATTGGGAAATACCCCAAATTGTCTCTCCATTCCTTTTCTATCTGAAAAAAAATTTCTGAAATATCACTTGACAGTTGACATTTTTATCTCTCTGGCTAAAGTTGTGTTGTTACATGGTCATGCTAAGCTGGAGGCCAGCAGTGGAAGGAGATTGGGACACATACCATCTCCTTGAAGGGGCTTCTCCTGAAATGCATTTAAAGAATGCACCTTGTATTATTCTACAGGAGACTAAGCGTAAATTATAGTTACTGTGTTTGTTCATTTGTCAAATGCACTCAAATGTCAAATGCCTCCCTGAATTGCAAGCTATGTGTTTTCTCTAACTCAGCATCTGTAAGTAGTCATATAACAAATAGAAAATGTAATAAATAAAAGAAATTAGACAGACAACATTGCTACCCTGTGTTATATAGCACCTTCTTATCCTGTCAAATTAGGTAGCTGGTAGCCACACTATTTAAATTTTAATGTTAATTTAAACAAAATAAAAATTAAAGTTCAGTTTCTTAATTAGATTAGTCACATTTTAAGTGCTCAAAAATGATATATGGCCTGTGATTACAGTACTGCATAATATAGACAGTGCATTTCTCTTGTCTCAGAATTCTTTTAGGCCAGGGTTGGTGGCACTTGCCTGTATCCCACTTACTACAGAGACTGAGGCTGTAAGGTTGTGTTCAATGCCAGTCTGGACTACATAGTAAGCCTCTGTCTCAAAACAAAATAAAACACAGAAGAACTCTATTGGATAACAATATAGACAGGAAACTGGCCAAGAAAAAAACCAATTTAATCAAGGTTATGTACTACTACATCACACAGCTACTAAAACAAGGGGCTGGGACTTCAACCTTTGTGTGAATGACTTCACAGATAGAACTCAACACAATTAACATACTTCCCATAATTAGTGTTATTCTTCTTTGGTCCTGCTTCCAATTCCTTCCTTCTGGGGCACTCTACGGGGGCTTCAAAGCTGGACACTTCATTGGTAACCAATTATCTTGATTTACCTTGAATTAAAGAAGTTCTCCAGATTCAGAACAGTTCTCCCAAACATAATACCTACTAATCAAAATCTTCTGTTAAGGTTTTTGGCAGACAAAGTGATGGGTTCATTCAATTCCATCTCAAACATTTATAATATGCTCTGTGTTAGACAAGAGAAAAATAAGCATTGCGTATCTTGGACTTACTTGTAGTTTTCGTCTTGTACAATAGCTAACTTTTCCAAACAGATGCACTTGTGCAATATCAGACCAAGGAGGAGGGTGCATGTCTGCTGTTTTGCCTAGTAGGCAGCATGATAGCAGTGGAGCTCCAATTTTCATATCCTTGGTCGTAGACTTGGAGAGTCAACATGGGGCGTACACTCTGCAGGAGTAGACACCCAGACAAAGTATGGAGGCTCCTTTCCCCTTCCCCTGCTCTATGTATCATTTCTTTCTGTATGTATTTTTTCACTTGGTTGCTCATCTGTAGCCTTTGTATAGGTAAATGTAAGTAGAATGTTTCCTGTAGTGTTGTGAGCAATTCTTGCAAATAATTTCACTTGAGAAGATCATGGGAACCGTAATTTGTAGCTGGGTGGTTAGAAGGACAGTACATGTCACAACATGGGACTTTATAATTAGCATCTGAGTTGGGACACGATCTTGTAAAACTGATCCCTTAAACCATGGCACTTGACACTAACTCTTAGCAGTGTTAGAATTGAATTGGATTAGTAGGTATATTATACCTGTTCAGTATCTAGTAGATAACTGCTTGATGTGCTGTAGGATTGGAAAACTCACACACATTTCATTTTATGGCTTGTGACTACATGTCCCCCCTAAAGCCTCATGTGGCCATATGGCTTTTTTGGAGGTGGCTCAATCAAGAGTGTTTGATTGGTGGTGCAAGATGGGATTAAGGGTGCTGTGATTAAAGGAGAATGATTTCTGGATCAGTCTACTGATTGGATTGGTACTGCCTAATCCCAGTAGACTAGATATGATATAAAGGACAGAAAGAGACTTGTCTTACTCTGCCCATGTTGCTTTCCTCTGTCTTCTTCTTCCATGAATTGTTGTCCCTCTTCCGTGTGTCACCCTGCCATGGAGCCAGCCAATTAGTGATTGAAACACTTACAAACTGTGAGCTAAATAAACCTTTCCCCCTTTAACATTGAGGATCAGGAGAAAACTAAGTCATTTCTTTATAGAAGTATTCTATATTGTGTCGAACATGAAAATAGAAAGGGAAAACCTTTCCATTACAAGTAGCATTTTTATTTGAGCTAATAAACTTTCCCTTTTCAGAGGGAACTTCACCTAGAAAACAAGAAAACTATAAGATAAATCTCAACATCCAGAATGCCAGAACTCTCACAAGAACTCCTTGTCACTTATACCATTCTTGAAGAAATATGCTCCCATCCTAGTCATGAACATGCTTAAAATATGAAAATGTGATCATGAAGAGATGATCACATGTGTGCTTGTGCATCTATGTGTATTTCCCTTCTTCCATTAACTAGAACACTGTCAAATCTCCTTTCTTGGCAGGGTGCACCTTAGCCTTGAAGAATCAGGACAAATTTGATTTCCTTAGCTACTTCCATAAAAAGCTAGGACCCTCTTCCACTTATTGTCTTTCCATTGTTGTATCTGTTAGGTAACTCCATCTGTATGTACATATGTGTACATGTATTTTTATCTTCCTCTCAGCTGCCTTTCCTCTCCAAAGAATGAGTGCTCCATAACAGCAAGGGCCTTTTTTCCTCCTTCTTTGTTCACTATAATCTTAGTATTTGGAACAGTCTTGCACATAATAGCATCAGTTTATAAAATCAGTTTTTAAAAAATGTATTTTTGAATAAATATTCAAAATAGAAATTGTAGCTAGAATTATATGTATATGTGTGGTGGGAACTGAAATTGAAAATTATCTGAATGGTCATAAATGCTTTGTCGTTGTTATTGTTGTCATTGTTGTTGCTCTTGCTGTTGTTTTGAGATAATGTAGTCCAGGCAGGCCTCAAATATGTGAGCCTTTAAAATAAAATTTAAAAAATGTAAAAAAGCAAAGCGTATAAATTTATTATTTTGAATAGTCTAAACAACTGGAAGTAACAAGGTACACTGACTGTGAATTGCACAAAAAAAAAAAAAAAAAACATGTGAGCCTCCTGTCTCAGCTTCCCAAATGTTTGGAGTATTAGTATGGGTGTCCATGGCCAGCTCTAAAAAAGCTTTTTTATAAGCAAATAAATAAGATGCTAGAGTGCAAAGGATTAACATTGAGAAAACAAGCGATCCAGTAATTGTCACAAAAGCTTGCACTGTGCAGGCAGTGAAGTCTCATATCAGGTGTTTGCAACCATGGTATAAAATCTGCAGGTAGTGGGAGATGTGCCACCCACAGGACCATGCTACAACAGAGTTGTGGCATGTGGAGGAATATGGGGGAGGGGGAAACCCTGTCCTCTCACAACATGGAACACTTCGGTGACCAGATAAGAGAGGTAGAGAGGCTTCTTCACATGCACTGATCTGGCAGATAGCAAGCAGGTGTCCTACAACTGAATTTTGACACTTTCTACCTGGAAACAGCATCAAGTCCCATAGTTTAAAGAAAGGCTCAGTCCCATAAGACTGCTTGCATTTCAGATACCAGTTACAATCTCAGGTGGTGGCCTTTGCTTTTGATTGGCTATAAATTGGAATTCCCTTGACTTTCCTCATTGCATTCAATAATTTTTCTAGGATAGCTCTGAGCATTCAGGGAAATACATTACTTATGTTTTACTCATCTATTATAAGGGATGTTCAAAAGAGGCAGTTGAACAACCAGATGAAAGGATGCATTAGGCCAGGAATGCTGGAAGTACTGCTCTCAGAAGCTCCATGTATTCAGCAACCTGAGTCATCATCAAATTTCATTATGCAAGAGGGTTTGTTTAAATAAAGTTTGATCTGTATATGTTGGTGATGGGACCAAAAGTTGTAACCCACTAATTTTCTAATCTCCTGGGGACTGAACCAATTGTGAGCCTGAGGCCTCACCCTAAGTCACCTGATTGGTATAAACTCTGTCACTCATTCATAAAATGTTCTGTTATGAATAACAAAAGGCACTCCTGTGATCAGGAAATTTGCAGGGTTCTAGGAGTTCTGTGACAGAAGCTGGAAGCAAGTATAACTGTAAAATATCCAGTGAACTTTACATTATGCCATAATAGTTTCTGGTGCTATGCAGACTTCAGTTCTAATTCAGTGACTCTATTTTCTGTTGTATGAACTTGGATAAGTTAGTGAGCTTCTCTAAGCTGATTATCTGGAGCCTGAGGATAATAATAGCTTCCAACTCACATGAGCACTGTGATTATAAATATATATTGATCACATTTTCCAATGCTGGGAGCAAATACTTAACACCCACCATAGTTTATTTGGTTCACAGTTCGGAGGGCTCAACTATGACCAGCTTGCACCAAGACAGAAGCATCACATTAGAGGAGCGTGGTGGAGAAGAGCAGCTTAGTTCCTAGCAACTAGGAAGTAGAGGAGGGGGAAAGCACTAGAGATGAAGAGGTTGGGGATTGGATGCGGACCCCAAGACTAGGTCTCCATGATCCACCAAGAGGTGCGGCTTACAGTCCCCAGAGCCGCACCCAAGCCAATCAAATTGACGATCTTAACTGTGACAAAAATGACATGTGTGTTTGGTACCGTGTATATCATGTGACAACTAAGTATGAGATAGTATAACAACTACATTTTCCCTGAACCAGCTCCAATCCTGAATGTGTGCCAAGTATTTGGGGTTACTTGGTGTCACTTTAAGTTTAGGGTACCCAAATCCAGGCAACCAAACCCATACCCCTTCAAATCTTAATTATTAGCTACTCAAAAGGTATTAATGACTAACAGGAAGCTTGTTTGTAAGGAATGTTTCATTCCCACACACATGGTTATTACAGTTAGTGGCAGCAGCTGATGCTATATTTTTCCATGTCTGCTGACCAAAACAAACAAACTACCAAAACTTAAATAGGCAGTAGAAGTATTTTGGGTACAAGTGCTTGAAGAAAATATTCTGTTGGCAAAGAGAAAAGCAACTTGAAGAACAGTAAGGAGAAAAGAAGTACTCTCACTATGGGTCAAAATTATTTGACAGTCATTGTTTCAACTTTAAAACTGATTGAAGAAAATTTCTGAGATGCCCTATATTTAAGTAAAAGGGCCAGAAGATGGAGGAGCAAAAAAGAGAGACAAAAGAAGCTAATCAGTTAACAGCTTCGGAGAGTGGGAGGGGGCAGCAAAAAACTGTTGCATACTTCTAAACCTATATTAAGATTTTTATTTAAATCCTTTGAAAGTGACTTCCGGGAAAATGACAAAGTAATAAGCCACAACATGTTAGGCTCTCTTAGACTAAGAATCTAGACACTGGAAAATAACAACTTGGGGAAGCAAAAAAGAGAGAAGTAGATCCCCTAGAACCAAGAGGGATTTGACTGGAAAAAACATACAAAGAAATTGAGAGAGAACACCACACAGATAAGTGAAGGGATAATCTGCACTTTCTCCTCAGCTCCTGGCTTGTAGCTCAAGCTCTCTTTCAGTGGAAAGGGAGACTGAATCTGCAGACACAAGGTGAAATCTGGGGACCCCGAAGGCTTCAGGGAAGACTTTGGCTCCAGAATAAACTGGTGCATGCTGTGAGCTGCAGGGCGAGTGCAGGATTCTGTTTCAACCAGCAAGACTGGGTGAGTGACTCCAGTCCAGCTGCCTGCCACATTCCCTAAAGAGAGTGCTTGGTCGCACGCCATTCCTGTGAAGGCTGCTTGTTTGAACCTGCAATCAGAGCAGTCACAGGATAGCTTCAATTTACGGAAACCAGAGTTAGTGTCCCAGAATGACTGGGAAAAAGACAGCCATGGTATATAGCCATGGTCAGGGAGCCATAGGCTGGAAAGAGACCTGCTGAGGGGTTTAAATTTGAAGCCAAAAGCCCCACTCCCATACCCAGAATCCAGGCCCACAGTGAATTGTTGTAGATTTTAAAATTGCAGTATTGGCACTGCTGGCCTTAGTGACCACACACAGCTCGAATCTGGGGTCTCACTGTCTTCTTTACCCAGCACCATGAGCAGGGATGTGTCATGACTTGGAGATGGCCCCAAGCTTGTGGATCCTAGAAGAATCCCACAATCAAAACTAAACAGAGGGCTGGTGAGATGGCTCAGTGGTCTAGGGCACCTACTTAGAACAGGCTTAGCAAAGCACAGGGACCGCGGTTCAGTCCCCCAGCACTACATGCCAGCCAGCCCTGCCTCCTGGTGGGCTGAGCTGGCCACACGCACGCACACACACACACACACAAATTTAAAAAAAAAAAACTACACAGAAATTTCTTTTTGTTTTTGGTTGCTTGTTTGTTTCATTAGATTTTGGTTTTTTGGTTTAATTTTTGGTGTTTGGTTTGTTGTTTTGTTTTCAGTGAGTGGGTATGTTATTTTTAGGGTTTTTCATTGTTCTTCCATTCTTTTTTCCTTTCTTCACCAGTTTATTGGCACTTAGGGAATTTTTTTTTATAATATTGGGGTTTTTTTGGCTTTTGTTTTTTTAATTTTTATTTATATGTGTGTGTGTGTGTGTGTGTGTGTGTGTGTGTGTGTGACCAGCTCAGCCCACCACAAGGTGGGGCTGGCTGGCATGTGGTGCTGGGGGACTGAACCGTGGTCCCTGTGCTTTGTTGAGCTTGTTCTAAGTAGGTGCTTTAGACCACTGAGCCATCTCACCAGCCCAGCACTTAGGGAATTTTGCTTTGTTTTTCTTCCTTGATATTTATCTCTGGTTTCTTTTTCTTTTGTTCTTTCTTCATTTTGCTTCTTGCTCTACTTAATATTTTGCTCTTTAATTTTTTTATTCCCTATATAATTTCTTGGGTTTTTCTTTTATCTTCAATTTACCATTAGTTTTCCTCTTACCTTTACCTAATTTTGTAAACATCCTCCTACTCCCCGATAGGGTCCTTTGTACCGCTTCTCTCTCCTCCTTCACATCGTGACATAGGAGATCAGGGTGTGACAAAGCTAACTAGGAAAGTAAGCATGGTGAGCTCATTATAAGATCTCAGACCACATGCACACAACAGTTTCCAAAGCTCTGTGCATGGACTTTTCACAAGAACTTGAGGAGGTTTTCAATAAAATGGCCTAGACCTGATGTCAGCCTGAAGCATGGAATCCCAGCGCCACCTATCAGGACCCGCGAGCATATGTTCTCATGGGTTTCCTTAAGTTTAGACAGTATGAAAAAACACAGACACCAAGAAGAGCTTGCTATTGTGACTTTCCTCATTCTGTTCTGCCCTATTTCCACTAATGTGTTCTTTTGTTTTTCCTCTTTTAGTCACCCCAAGCTTGTTCTGCCAAGCTAGTTTCTCCCCACTCTTCATTTTACCTTTTCAAATAAACTTTGTTGCTGAATTTTGTTTGGTTTGTTCCTTTTTTGTTATTGTTGTTTAAGATGACAAAAACCTGGACTCTGACTTCAGAAGGAGAGATGAACAATTTAAAACCAGGCAACACTTTTAGTTTGTTACCTGATGTACTATACACACACACACACACACACACACACACACACACACACAGAGTCAATAGCACTATCATATATTGTTTTGAACTTTCAACTTGTTGTTGTTGTTGATGCAGAGTATCAGTACACAGTTGAGACTCATAGTGATCCTGCTGTTTCTCTCTCCCCAGTATTCCCTGGGGTTCTAGCATGCCATACCCAGGATCAAACTTGGGCCTTTGTGCCTGCCAGGCAGGTGCTTAGACCACTGAGCTATCTAAAGAGTAAAAACAAAAACAAAATAAATAAACAAAAATAGCAAAAACAAAGAAGATAAGGCATAAACAATGAAGATTAGAGCAAGGAGAAAAGATAGGGAAAAAAAGGAAGGGGGAAAATCATGGAAGTATATATGCAGGATAGCTGAGATGGTTGTAGTACTAATTTCCATCATTTTTGAAAGTAGCGGTTAATGTTCAAAATTTTCGCTTTGACTAACTATATGTTAATATCTATAATCTAAGTAACTACATAGAAGACAGCAATATGCAATATAAAACCCATGGTTGAATACCTCTCATCTTGTTCTAAATGTAGACTATTTCTAATATCTTATCAATTATTATTATACTCTCTTTAAAATAAACTAAAGAATAAAAAGGACAAGAAAAACCTATATTTTCATAGTATAACATAAAGCCTTGCTAAATATAAAGTACATAAATGTAAGTTGATACCTGTGTTGTCTTCATGTTTACACCATCATTGTGGACTTATCTAGAATTAAGGGTGGTATATAATTGGTTCTTGTTTTAAGTTTTAGTTTTTGTTTGTTTCGTTTGGTTTTTGAGACAGGGTTTCACTATGTAGTGTAGGATGATCTTGTCTTTACTAGGTAGTCCAGGTGGGCCTCAAACTCATGACAATCCTGCTTCAGCCTTCCAAGGTCTGAGAATAAGTTTTTGTTTTTATTAGGACATGTTTGTAGTAATAATAATTAGATTCATTGTAGGTAATTGGTACATGTACATAATTGATTCTCATACTATTTTAATATCCAGTTTGTCTTAGATGATATCATTATTACTAATTCACTTAATATTATTAGGGCCACATCATTGTCATTACTTATCTGTAAACCAACACTCAGATTATGTCTGTGACATTCTAGATTAACTAATACAAAGAATCAGAACAGAAAGTAATGAAATTGAAACTAAAAAATAGAAAGAATAAATGAATTAAAAAGTTGGTTCTTTGAAGGACAAAATAAAAAACCCTTAATCATTCTTCCCATAATAGGGGGAAAACCCAAATTCATGTAATCAGAAATAAAAAAAGGAAAGGTTTCCAAAATCCAGAAGATTATCAGTAATTATTTTAAGAAACCATACTCTAATCAAATGGAAAATTTAGAAGAAATGGAACGATTCCTAGATATGTGAACTTATCAAGCTAAACCAAGAAGATATAAAAGTCCTAAATAATCCAGTTATCCAGTCAATAAAATTTAAGAGGAAAAAAAAAACAGCAACAAAAATCCTACTAACTAAAATTTCCCAAGGGTTGACACATTCACTGTGAAATTCTACAATGATTTTAGAGACTATCTAATGCCAGTAGTCCTCGAAGTCTTTAATGAAATCAAAACAAAAGCAGTACTCCTAAAGTCATTCATGGAAGTAAACATTAACCTGATTCCAAAACCAGAAAAGGACCCAACCAAAAAAAAAAAAAAAAAACTATAAGCAAATCTGTTTAGTGAACACATATACAAAAATTGCCAATAAGATACTGGCAAAGAGAATGCTTTATATTATGAAAAACATCATACATCATAACCATGTTGGATTTCTTCCAGGGATTCAGGGATGGCTCAACATATGCAAATGAATAAATATAATGCATGCAAGGACAAAAATTATATGATCACCTCACTAGATAAATAAAAAATAACTGACAAAATCCAATATCCATGTGTAATAAACAAAACAAATCAAAACAAGAGAATAGTTATATAGATGCTCTTTGTCTTAATCTGATAAAAAGCCATCTATGACAAACCAATGAACAATATTCTACTAAATGGAGCGAAACTGAAAATTTTGGCTCTAAAAATCAGGAATAAGACAAGACTGTATGCTATCACCATTCCTGTTCAATATACTTCTTTAAACAGTAGCCATAACCCATTTGACCAGAGAAAGGAATAAAAAGGAAATGGATAGGAAATGAAAACATCATCGTCGTCGTCGTCGTCGTCGTCGTCGTCGTCATCGTCATCATCATCATCATCATCATCATCATCATTACATGACAAGATGACCCCAAAACTATACCAAAAGACTCCTAGAATGAATAATCAAAATCAGTAGCTTGAAAGGAGCAAATTCATCACTCAAAACTCAGTAGCATTCCTGTACACCATTAAGAAACTCACTGAGAGGGAAATAATGCTTTTCATTATAGCATCATGAAAAATGAAACACTTAGCAACTAACCTAACCAAGAAAGTGAAAGACCTCTGTAATCACAAGTGCAGTACTCTAAGAAGGGAAATCAAAGAGGGCATACCAAAGTGAAAAGATATGTCCTGTTTTTGGATAGGCAGAACCAATATATTCAAAATGGCTATATTTTCATTTTGTTAGCAGATTAAATGCATTCCCTATTAAAAATCAGTATCCTCACAGAATTAGAGAAAGTAGTACTAAAATTCATGTGGAAGTAGAAGACACCTAGAATAGCAAAAGCAATTCTGGGCAACAAGGGTAAGACAGGAGCGATCACAATCCTAAATTTCAAATTATACTACAAAGCTACAGTAATAAAATCAACATTGGCAAAGGTATAGACTTGTGGATCAATGCAACAGAATAGTTGCATTGAAACAACTTCAAGTTGGTTTAAACAACTTTAAGCATACTAAACTACCTTATTTTTTATAAGGAGGTCAAGTCCATTTGCCAAAAGAAAAAGAGACTCTATAACAAATTATTCTGGGAAAACTGGCTAGCCACATGCCAAACATTGATCCTATACCCAAATCTCCCACAGTGCATTAAGGTAAAAATGGATTGAAGGTCTAAATATTATAGCAAAAACACTTAATCTGCTGGGAGACAAAATAGGTAAAACTCTTGAAAATGTAGGCTTCTGAACAGAACACAAGTTACACAATAAATTATACCAAGAATTAACAAATGGGATCACATCAAATCAAAAAATTTTTGCAGAGTAGATGAAACCACAAACACAGTAAAGAGAACGCACAGAATAGGAAAACACTGGGGGAAGCTACTCCTCAAAGGACTAATATCTAGAATATACAAAGCACTCAGAAAAATTAGTCCCCCAAATTTAAAGACCTAATAAAAGAATGGACATCTGAAATTAATAGACACTTCTGAGATGAAGAAATATGAACATCCAATAAATACAAGAAATGTGTTCCACATCTCTAGTCATTCGTGTAATGCAAATTAAAACAACACTAAGTGTCTTCGTTGCTTTCTCAATGCTGAGACAGAATATCCGACACACAAAGTTAAAAGAGGAAAGGTTTATTGTAGCTTATAGTTTGTGGAGGATTCCATACATAATTGGATACCTCTAAAGCAAACAAGCTTTAGACGATCATTGAAGAGGGGACGCAGTCCATGGCAGGACAGGCAAGGGGGCAGTAAGCCTGCCCTCCATCTTTCCATTTATATTTCATCCAGGCTACAAACTTATCGATGGGCACTAACCCCACCTAGGGTAGAGCTGCCCATTATCTGTATCTTTATGCTAAACCAATTAGTAAACTAATTTAGTAATCACATACCCTTAATCTATATTCACACACCCTAGTCCCAGCCACCTCTGAAAAGCCTCACCTATGAGTACATGAAGCTTTGAGAGAATATTTAATTATAAGCCATAACGCTGAGATTTCATCTCACTCCAGAAAGAATAATTATCAAGAATCAACAAATAACAAATACTGGCGAAGCTGCAGGTGTAAAAGACCTTTCTTCATTATTGGTGGCAATGTAGATGTGCAATAATTAAGGAAATCAGTATGGAGATTCCCTAAAAACCTAAAGATAGAAATTTCATTTGACCTAGCTATTCCCCTTCTTGGTATCTTTCAGAATATCACAATGATGTGTTCATATCCATGTTTATAGCAGCACAATTCATAATAGCTAAATCTGGGCTGGCCAGACAGCTCAGCCAACTAAAGCACCTGCTTAGGCACAACACAGCTGCCATGCTGCTCCCACCCCTGGAGCATGCTGAGACAGTGATTGAGACTGTGTGTGGTGATGCATGCCTGTAATCCCAGCACCTGGGAAGCTGAAAACAGGAGAATCATTACATCCGATCTATGTAGTGAGACCTTGTAGACCCTGTACTAAACATAATTTTAAAAAAAAAAAGCTTGCTAAATCTTGCAAGCAGCCTGTATGACCTCAAAAGATGATGGGTAGAGAACACATGGTATTTACACACAATGGAATACTCTGTCATATAAATGCATAAACTTGGGGCTGGTGAGATGGCTCAGTGGTCTAAAGCACCTACTTAGAACAAGCTAAGCCAAGCAAAGCACAGGGACCGCGGGTCAATCCCCCAGCACCACATGCCAGCCAGCCCTGCCCCCTGGTGGGCTGAGCTGGCCACACACAAAATAAATAAATAAAATTTAAAATAAATAAATAAATAAATAAATAAAATAAATGCATAAACTTCAGTCATTTATAGCGAAATGTATGCATGTTGAAACCACAATATTAAGTGAAGTATATTAAATGTGTAGGCTTGAGTACTGCATGGTTTCCTTATACGAGAAGCCCAATGTATAAATGAAGTGCAAAGTAAAAGACAAACAGTAGGAAAAAAGAATAGACAAAGTGTTATTGCAATTCAGCATAAACAATATATCTAAAAGTTTCCTATGTTTTAGTATAATTGTCTAATTTTTGTATTTTTCATCCGTTAATCAGGCTGCAATCTGTATTTATAATAACTTGGTATAGACTTATAAAATAGATAAATGAATCTGATACTATTAATTTTAAAGGGTTGGAGAGAAAAGAATTGTTGTAATGTACATGTGCCAATTCCCCCGCAATGTACTGCAAATATGTACTAATAAAGATTAAAATTTTTTAAAATGCACACCACCAAGGCCAGCATGCCCTGTTTAAGTATAAATGTTTGGAACTGTTAATCCCAACCAATCCAGAAGTAAATATTACCTTTTCTTATGGATTGTCCTCCCATCCCAAAGCTTTCCCAGAGTCATTGTTATAATTTCTCTCTTAGCTGTAGGTAATGTGTAACCAAATACATTGGGTTTGCCCTAAGTAAATGCAAAGCCAGTAATTACCTCAAGAAGTAAAACAGTGGGGAAAAAAAAAAAAAAAAAAGATTATTATTTACAAATAGGAAGAGCATTGCCAGAGCAGCTTGTCTTTCTGCATAAAGATAGCAAGAGGTGTTCATTGAGGGAACATGAATATCCTGTCTTAGTCTTTTTTTTTTTTTTTTGGTGTGCTATGCATACGATTGAATTCAATTTTTTTTTTTTTTTTCTGGAACAAAATACCTGACATCCACAAGTTAAAAAAGAGGAGGTTTATTTTGGCTCACAGTTTGTAGAAGTTTTAGTCCACATTTGACTGTTTCCAAGGCAGGGCACCATGGTAACATGGCAGTATGGCAGGGAAGTTTAGCAGAACAAAAATATTTCATGACATGGCAGCTGGGAAGCAGTGCACCCTTTCTTCTTGTCCTTTTTCTCCCATCCAGGCTACAAACCTATTGGTTGGTGCCACCCACATCCATGGTGGGTCTTCCCCCTTCAGTAAATCTATCATTCACACCCAGAGCTAGTCTACACCAGGCAGGTGACTAATCTGGTATTATACACTAGTGATCCAGGCACTGCCCAAAAACTACAGGCATAGTTCATAGCTCATGGCTCATAGCTCTAGAGGACATAAAAGCCGTAACATATGCATATAGAAAAGTGTTGACTTCACATGTAGAGGTGGGCAACAAAAGGCTAGATCTTAGGAGGCAGGAAAAAAGAAACTGCTTTCCAGACAATGTCTGGAATTTCTTTCAGTGTCGGCATTTCTTTTATTCACCAGCCTTAACTTCTTCAGTGGTACAGAAAAGGAACTATCAGTAGGGAATCCTTCATTGATTTAACCCACATTTCTTCAGCTCCCATACTGTTCCTGGTACAACATTGAATCAATAATGTGAGCTCTTAAGAGGCTGAGAGATACCAAGACTGCTTGTAGGGACAGGCAGGTAACTTGCAGATAAGTTAGCCTTCTTTTTTTGTAACTGAGACTCTTAATTTAAAATACCCAGCTGGTCAGAAAAAAAAAAAAAGCACATGATGGGTGAGAAGGGGATTTAGTTTCTTGTTTGCTCATCCTTGAGGCAGAGGAGGAAAGGAAGAGGAAGAGGAAGAAGAGGGAAAGGAAGAAGGAGGATAGGAAGAAAAAGGAGGAAGATAAGGAGAAATATTCCACTTAACATGATAAAGGTTGAATTATACTGAGATAAGCAAAGAATGATAGGGCTTGACGGGAGAAAAATTGAATGCAGTAGCATTTTGAGGCACTTATAAATGAAGTCAGAAGGCATTGTGGAATCAGAATGCAGCCATGTCATGTCTGAATCTTTGACTGGGCTGCAGACATATCCATCTTCAGATGCAAGCTGACCTTTGGACTGGATCAAGCCCCAAATCCCCGAAACATTATTTAGCAACCTCTATTGACCTTCTGTAAAAGGGCTACCTTCCTACAAATTTCTCAGAAACTGATATTGTAGCCAGTCCCTTCCTACCATGAAAGCTCAACTTTTGCCAGCAGCAATAATAATTCCTGACTAACAAGGGATGTAATTTCAAACCCAGCTGATAGAAGAGCTCAGGGGTGTATGTAGCTAGTGGTAGAAAGTTACAGATAAAAGCACCATCCTAGAGCACTTATTCTGGGTATCTAGTCAAGTATCTGTCACTGTAGCAAAACATCTGAGAAAATAAACTTGAAGAAAGAATGATTTTGACTCTCAGTTTTAGTGGCTTTGGTCTCTGGTCACTTAGATTCATTCATTGTTTTGGGGCTTGGGGTGAAGCAGAACATCACAGCTGTGAACTCAGGATGGAGCAAAGTTGCATGGCAGCTAAGGATCAGACAGCGAAGAAGAGGCAGCAGTCTCAACACACCCTTCATAGGCAATGCCCAGTGACCTGCCTCCTGTAATTAGGCCCTGCCTCTTAGAGTTTCCATCACCTTCCACAAGTACCAATAGCTGGAGACAGTCCTTCAGTGCAGAGGACTTTGAGGATATTCCAGATACAAACTATAACATGGGATAACCAGAATACATGTTTCCCTAGATGGCCTTCCTCATTTGGGCTGGAGTAAATTCTTTGTTTCCATCTTTGGTGTGCTTCACCTTGGATTTTAGATTGATGGCTTATATGAGAGATGCATCCCGCAGAGCCTGGGAGCAGGCAGCTCAGGTGGGATGAGGCGCTTGCTAGGCAGTCTTCCATTGTGTACTTAGGTTAGGGTCTTAATGAGAGGATAACTAGGAGAAGCGGGTTTGGGAAACAGTGTAGTGTGTGCAATTTCACAGGTACATAAGATGTAAATAAGATAAAGGCTAGAAGTTGGAAAATAAAGCTCTCTAAATTATTAAGAAAGCAACAATTTCTCTCTAGTAACACTGTAAGCTGCTTGAATGTCCCGAACCAGCGGGTCAATCAAGGAAGGTCACCTAGGGGAGGAGCGGGGAATTGAAGAGGGGACAAAGGACAGGAGACGCGAGAAATGAGGACAAGACAGGATTCTGATCAAGTCCCGTTTATTTAGGGGAGGTGCTGGGTGTATATATAATGGAGGAATAGGGAAATGACGTGGGCGGGTAAAAGGAGTAACTAGGCAACCCCGACTATGACAGGAAGTCCCACCTCTGGGGCATAGCAGGAGACTTAAGGGAAATGGGCGGGGTGAGGACCATAATCTTAACTCAGCAGGGGAATAGAATGGATACCAGTTAATGGCCTCCTACAGATCCCCCTTTACTTTTATATATGTATATAAAATATGTTTTTTTAGATGGCTGATTCCCTTGAGGGGGCAGTGCCTGTCTTAGGTCGAGGCATCCTCTACACGGACCCGACTCAAACCTTACCCGTCATAGGAGACCAGTACAGCAGAAGGTCCTGTTCCTGTCTTAGGCAGCGAGTGGTGTCTCGGGTATGCCCCTCATTACCTGTCTCTGGCTAGCCTGACCATCTCACCAAGGGTGGGATAACTAAGAGGTCTCTGGACCTTCATCATCATAAGCTGGTTGTATTCCAGCACAGTTTTCCCTTTCAGCCATCTCAAGCCGGTGATAATGAACCTGCACAGGTTTCATTTTAATGGCATCCAATTGTTGTTTAATGAAAGTCAGCCTATTGAAAAGACAGAGTCCTATTGATAAAAATATTAATAGATCATCAAAAAAGGAAAAAAAAGGAACAGCTGTTCATTGAAAGACACACAAACACATAGACACAGACACATAAACACACAGACACATAAACCTCTTAAAAAAAAAATTAAGAGTGCACTCAAATATTTGGCCAAATTAAATTATAGCAACTATATTACAAGCTTTAGAAATTTTATAAGTAGACTAGTCAGATTTTGTTATTTGTCAATTATTAGAGATCTCTTATTAGAAAAACTTGGAAGGAAATCTTTCTATAATTAATATGCATATTTTGTATTTTTATGCTTTTGTCACCTATTTAGACCTTAGATTTCCATTTAGTCAGTTTCTTGAATAGGCTCCAGGGTGGATGTAGCCTGGTTGCTGTTAACTTTTTTTTTTTTTTTTTTTTTTTTTTCAGGCAAGGAGTGCTTTATTCTCACCATAGTAGAGGACAATAAAGGGCTTTGGTAGCAGCAGTAGTGCCCCCTCCCCATCCCAGCACTCTCTTCCTTGGCCCTGGCTGGACACCAAGCAGCAGTAGCAGCAGCAGGTTATAGGGGACAGGGGTGGGGTGTTAGTCTGCTGGCTGGTGCCCATGCCCGTGGAGGGTGTGCCTAGGGCCCCAATCATCAGCCAGGGACACGTGAAGGGGCTCATTCGGCAGTGAAGATGCGACTGGAGATGTCATCCAGGAGCCAGTCGATGCCCTGTAGCAGGTTCTCCCCAGTGACAGCGCTGCAGCCCTGGATGCACCAGTGGTGACTGCGGATGGAATCCAACTCCAGGGCCTCTTGAATGGCATTAGAGGAAAGCGCTCCTGGCAAGTCCTGCTTGTTGGCGAAGATGAAGAGGGTGGCTCCAGCCAGGCGCTCCTCCACAAGCAGGCCCTGCAACTCCCTCGCACAGTCTTGCAGGCGCTTCCGGTCAGCACTGTCCACCACCCAGATGAGGCCATCAGTGCTCTCAAAATAGTTCCGCCAGTAGGAGCGCAGTGACTTCTGGCCACCCACGTCCCAGACGTTCAATTTGAACCCTCGGTGCTCCAGGGTCTTGATGTTGAAGCCAAGCGTTGGAGAGATGGTGTCCACATCTTCCCCATTGAACTTCTTGAGAATTGTGGTTTTGCCAGCATTGTCCAGGCCAAGCATGAGCATTCTCAGTTCCCGTTCTTTCTGCGTCATCTTCTTCAGGATGGTCAAAAGGCCCATGGTCCTGCCGCCCCCTCCCAGCCGTCGTTTCCTTTCTAACTTCTTCTTTAGATCTGGCTCCATGGTATAGCCTGACAGTACACTCTGGTACCCAAATAGGTCAGTTAGCATTCTCTGGAAAAACACAAGCATACCCTTTGCCCCAGGTTAGTTGTGGACTGAGTCCCTTGTCATTGTCCAGTATAGAGAGCTCTCCAAAGGACCTTTTTTAGCCCTTTTTCTCTTACTTGGTTTGTCTTTCTGTTGCTGTAAAAGTATAAAAATGTAATAGTGTATATTGACAAGTGAAGATGTCAGGATTGACTCTCTTTTGCTTTAACAGAATTTTGATCCTACAGTGGCCTTTGGAGGCCATGATTAGGCCTTTTATTATTTAAATGAATGTCAAATCAAGTGACTGTTTAAAACCATGGCAATATCAAAGCCTTATTTTAATGCCATGTTTAATTTAGGACAGTAAAACAAGCAATCAAACTTATTAGGAATTAAAAGAATTTTAAGTAGTCTTAAAATATGTAGGGCGGTGACCTTTCACCTTGGTAGTGCTCTACCTGGAGGCCACCAACATTTGCATTTGAAAAGCCATTAAAATGTTTTTCCTTTAATTTTTATTTTCTAAC
>NW_004524622.1:12106661-12107348 GCF_000260255.1 Octodon degus
ATTTTTAGCAAAAATGAATGATTAATTGTGCAATATAAGAATCTGTGTGGTTTAAGCAATGGTTTGGTTTGATAGAATTATAACTTTGATTTCCCTGTAAAAACAACATCGATTACACCAAACAAAACTTGCAGACCATTTAGCACCAGGGCTCTGTCTTTGGTTGATTTTACTCCATAAGTGTGCTGCCCATCTGCTAGGAGCAGCTTAATGGTCTTAGTACCTACAAAGGATTTTCTTGAGCCCACATTACCTTCTAAAGTACTATCTTGAGCCTTAAGAACTTGTGAAGCCAGCCACACACACAGTCAATGCTAGTGCCATGGCATGTCATGGTCAGGACCCACCTACTTAGCACCAGGAACACAGGCCTCTGCATCTGAACCTATCTTGCAGATGTCATCTGGGTCAGCCTAGGATCAGAATGGATGGGAGCACTGGGCCCTCCAGATCTCAGTTTGTCCCTTCCCCCTGGCGTGTGCCTGCACACTTGGAACCAACCATTTGCAATTTAAAAGAACCGCTTTTTACACAACTTTTGTTGTTTACTGCTGACAATAGGGCCAGGCAATGCAGTAAGTGTTCTAATATACATAATAAAGAGAAGCTGACTTCTATTTTTAATAAGCAGTTAAGTTTTAATTTGAAGAGTTTTAGTAGTAGATATCATAAGTCTGAAAATTCCAA
>NW_004524622.1:12107574-12128058 GCF_000260255.1 Octodon degus
TTCCATAGGAGATAATCCCCCCTGAGAGGGTGGCTCTGGCTAATGCCTGCCAGTCCTCGGGAGTAAGCTAATTGTCAGCCACAATTTCTAAAATAGCTGTGGTGTATGGAGCCATAGCTGCGTATTGGGCAACCGCTGCTGTCATTCTGGAACAGGGGCTCTGCGGCTTTTGCCTCAAGGCAAAGTCCCTGACCTTAGCAGTTCTGAGGCTGTAAAGGGTGGAGACTGTGAAGGGTGGAGACCTGCCTCCTCCTGTGATGTCCTCAGACCATCTTTCCATTCTCAGGTTCCTTCGAGGCAATGGAGATCCTCTCAGCTCCATCTTCGCAGTCTACAGCTTTCTTGGCACTTTCTTTCTGGCCAAGCATTTTAAATCCTCCTGCTGGGCTCCTTGCTCTTTATTCTCAACATAAATCTGGCTTCCTGGTTTTGATTTCAAGATTCTGTTCCTTTAGGGCATATACCCTTAGGAGATTCTCTGTCCTTTAAGATGGGTTTTACCTTTTTGTTCCTGTAGTATATTTTCACCTTTTTTATCACATTAGCAACAACCGGATCATAGTGTCTCTGGGATAAGATTTTATCAATTAAATTCCAGTAGGAAAAGGCTGTAACTGGTGTTATAGGTACCCAATTAGATAGAAATATTAATAGGCAGTCAGACAGGGAAAGGCCTTTGAAGGAGACAGCACAAAAGACAAGTTATCTTGCAACTGTGGGAGGGAGGGATGCTCCTGCTGTGAGCCAGACCTAAAAGACCTAAAGGCCAAACAAATGCTAAAAAAGTAGCACCTGGGATTGATATTCTAAATAGGTATCAATCACCTAAAATGACCTAAGTGAGTCACCAGCCCAGCCCTCATTTGGGCCTGGGCATAATCAACTTTACCTGAGCAATGGTGCTTGCAATCCCATTGGTTGACCATAGCTTTGTCCCACCCCACATCCACCTAAGCGAGACCCCTTCCTCTCTACCTTAACCCTGCATGGTTTTGCTCTATAAAAATAAACTGAAAAAGACATCTTCCTGGGCAACCTGCTTGGGTCCCCCTTCTGTCCTCTCTGAGACAGAAGCCTTTCTTCCCAATCAAACATTTTACTCTCAACCACCGTTTGTTCCCAAAATCCACCCCCCGGTTTTAGAGAACATGAGCTCTGGAGTTTTACTTCCCTGTATCACTGGGACCTTTTTAGGTCCAAAAGTCTTATCATAATCCTTAATTTTAACCTTTACTCTCCGTGCCTTTAATGCTTTACTCAAACTTTCTATATATCTCATTCACTTAATGCCTGTCCATTGTCAACGGAAAGGGGAAAGGGGTGCCCTCCGCTTACCGAGGTTCAGACGTCGCAGGCAGGCCTCTTTCATTCTCTTTTGTATCTTTTACTCTCTTGCCGGCTTTTAGTGGCTTTCTCTTGCGCGCACTCTCTCCGACGCTTCCGTCGCTGTATCCTCCGTACCAGATGCCCCACTCGCTGGGCGCCACTTGTCCCGATTCAGCGGGTCAGTCAACGAAGGTCACCTGGGGGAGGAGCGGGGAATTGAAGAGGGGACAAAGGACAGGAGAGAAGAGAAATGAGGACAAGACAGGATTCTGATCAAGTCCCATTTATTTAGGGGAGGTGCTGGGTATATATAGTGGAGGCATAGGGAAATGACGTCAGCGGGTAAAAAAAAAAACGCGAGGAACTAGGCAACAGGACTATGACAGGAAGTCCCACCTCCGGGGCATAGCAGGAGACTTATGGGAAATAGGCGGGGTGAGAAGAACCATAAACTTAACTCAGCAGGGGAATAGAATGGATACCAGTTTATGGCCTCCTACACTTGAAGACATTTATTTTGCGTTTGTAGCCCCAACCCTGTTTTAATGTCTAAAACAAGGTACATACTTAATAAATTATTGCTAAATTAATGAGTAGAGAACAAGGACAGAAGTTGCTTGTGGGTTCTCTCTTCCCTCATTTTCTACCAGACGTTATTTCTTCCATGTCCTTTCTGAGAGCTCTTGCCTCAAAGCCATACCTCCTACTCATACCCCTGAACAACTCCTGTGAGATGCCACCTGGCTTCCGCCCTATCACATTCTGGGTATAACTGATGCAGGGCAGAATCATGACAAGAGTGAGAGAAAGGAAGCAGGTGACAAATGTTTGGTCCCCTGTTCCAGTATTTCCGACCTACCTGGGGCAGAAACAGCTGCCTCATCCTCCCTCACCATGCCAGCTACTCCAGCTTGACAGAGTATGACCTTGGAGATGCTGCAGTGCTAAAGTTTCTTCTTGCATCTCTGGTGTAAGCTGCTTCTTAAACAATTCAGCTCAGTTATGTGAAAATTTGAAAACTATATATTGTATTGTTGAGGAGGGTTAGTGTCAATTTTTAGCAAATCTACAAAACAAAGTAGGAGAGCACCTGGGAGAAATACCATCTAAGTCACTTCTTCATTCACATAATTACTGAGAGCTTCCTAGGGATGCAGGGAGGAGCAGTTGGTAGGGAGACAGCAAGCAAATTATACACAGCAGTTTCACGTAATGTGTAGGCACTTTACATATATTAATTCACTTAATCATTGTAATAACTCAGTCATGTCATGTTACTACGACCATTTACAAGTGAGAGCACAGATGCATTTTATATATCTTATATTTAGGAACTGATAAAGAGGCATGAAGGGAATATAGGAATTTTAAAAAATAACAGGAAGACCTAATGTATAGTCCTCAGGATCAAAGAATTTTCTCTCAACAGGAGAGGTGAGAATAGAGATCTAAAGGATGGGCTGGAGTTTGCTAGATAAATGGTGTCTGAGCTTGCAGAACTGCGAACAAGAGAAACAACAGGTGCAAGCTGCCTCTGAAAGCAGCACTGAAAGCCCAGAAGGAGGCAGGAGAGGCAGGTAGCAGCCAGCTCTCCAGGCTTCTTTCTCTATACCTCCACATATTACGGTAAAGTAAGCAAAATGGAGAGAGCTGAGATTCAGGGTCAGAGTTGAGATTCATGTCCTACCATTGCCCATAATATCCTCAGCCATTTCTCTGGGGCTCCATATCCTTAGGGCGGTGGTTGATAAAAGTGGATGGACCAGAGCTCTCAGGTGGTTCCAGTGGATCTAAAGCTCTGAGTCAAGGTCTGCTGGGAGTGCTAGACCAGGATGTAAACCCTGGACACTGATGAATGAACTAAGGGCCAAAGGTCCAAGAACTCAGTGGCCAGCCAGTCTTTGGAAGCCTCTGACCCATTGTAGACTAAAAAAATTTATGTTTCGCACAATAAACCACCCAGTGAATTTTTTTTAAAAAATTTTATTTATTTATGTGTGTGTGTGTGTCCAGCTCAGCCCACCAGGGGGCGGGGCTGGCTGGCATGTGGTGCTGGGGGATTGAACCGCGGTCCCTGTGCTTTGCTAAGCTTGTTCTAAGTAGGTGCTTTAGACCACTAAGCCATCTCACCAGCCCACACCCAGTGAATATTGATATGAGCATAGTTTGTTCTCTTCACTTAAAAGGAAGGGTGCACTGCTAATAATAACCATATAATAAAGATAATAACTCCTGCCAATGGACCAAACTTACTTTATTTTTGAGACAGAGTCAGTCTGTAATCTAGGCTGGTCTGGAACTCACTATATAGCCCAGAATGGCTTTACACTTGCTACAATCCTGCCTCAGCCTCCTAAGTGCTGGGATTACAGGCCTACATCATCAGCAATGTATTTAATGATCTTTATTTTTAATTCTAGAATTGGGCAACACTTCACTACATAAAACAGAATAGTTCTAATGGACTAAGAGGAGGAGGTTAGTTCTGCAGACAGAGAAGGGGTTAAAGAAAGCAGAAGTAAAAAGTATGTTGATCATTTCAACGCTATGTTCTTGCTAAGATGGGCACAAGAGACAAAAGAATAGAAAAATGACTTGTAGTCAGTATGAAATCACTTTTATTCCTACAGTCCTGGACTCTGCATAGTGGATGCATGGCAGTGCTTGCTCTTGAGCTCCATCACCCTTCCTTTGTGGTCTTACTAAATTGTCCAGACTGCCCTTGAATTTGCCATCTTTTCACCTCAACCTCTCAAATAGCGGGGATTAAGGCATTTGCCACCAAACAGGCTAACATCAACTTAGTTTTGGTTACTTCTTTTGCCTTTAAGGCACTTTATTATCTTACCAATTGAAGCTGGCAATTTTGGGAAGTTTGTATCTCTAACCCAGATTTCTTGGAAGGTCATATCAATTGCTTAGTTTCACTTGGTGACTAGGAACTTTTGGGTGGATGATTCTATTTTAATTTTTTAGCCTGGTGTGTGCAGTAAGTTAATCTAAAACAATGATCTCCTGTAATTCTGCATAACATTTCTGTGAGCATTTACTGTGTATCAAGATTGAACGAGGTACTTTTGGATGAATTCCCTCACAACAGCCCTGCTCTGGATGCAAAGGGGGAGGCCTCAAGCCATGACATAACTTTCCTAAAATTCTCACCACCCAAATTTGTCCTGTCTCTTGAGCACGCTCAGTGCAGTGTGCTAATGCTAGGTGTGTTGAGCAATGTCTGGGTTTGCTCTGTGGCTGAGTTGGAACAGAAACTCAGGGCTGACTCCAAAGCCCTTGATGTGCATCACTATGTGATGCTGCCTTCCTTTCATACAACCAGAGATAACTCTTGGCTGTATAATTAACATGGCATTGCCTCTTTCTGGGTGAGGAAAGAGCTTTATATAGTTTGGGATTGCCTGTGTTTACTAGGTTTCTTTCCAACACTTGTTAATCCTGTTTTGCCCTTCATTGCCCTTAACACTGTATTCCATTCCTGCAAGACTATTAACTCAGTGAAACCACAAGGGGAATGTGTGTGTGTGTGTGTGTGTGTGTGTGTGTGTGTGTGCCATGCACTCACTGGCAAAGAAATTCGCTTCCTTCCCTACTCACGTCGGCCTACCTTTCTATAATTAATCGTTCTCTTTTCTTCTTTTAGTCCTCTGAGTACTTTGGTCACTTTACTAAATATACACACACGCGCGCGCGCGCGCACACACACACACACACACACACACACGGGGGGGGGTGGCAATGAGTGACCTTGCAAGGCTATCTGGACCACTTGGGACAGAATTAGCAAGCCTGAAACCTCTACAAATATTTGGCTTCTCCCATTTCTCCCGACGCTGCTGGCTCCCTCGAGCCTACCTCACCCCGTAAGCTTTAAGCAGGATAGACCATACAAAGCTCATCCCGCCCATCTCCTTTTTGCAAATCCAGAGAACTTCATTCCCCATGTTGAAACTCGTCGATGGAGGTGGCGGGCAGGACTGGGCATGCTCAGTGGCGGGGACAAGTCTGCGAAGCAAGGAGGCTGCACTTGAAGTCGCAGGGCCTAGGGGTCAGGAGGCGAGCCGCAGGGTCCCTGTCTAGGGCTGCGCGAGGTCACCGATTCGGCGCCCTGGGCCGGCACGTTCTAGACCTGCGCGGCCCGGCGGGCGGGCGGGCGGGCGCGCAGTGGGCAGGGCGCGGAGGAAATGGGGGAGTCGCTGGGAGGAGGGGAGGAGCGCCTGGCTCACTGCCCCCCGGCGCCGGCTTTGCGGCTGCCGAATCGGAAGGCGCAGGGAGGATCTGAAGAAATAAAGACGCCCGAGAATGACCTCCAGGGAGGCCTCCTGAGCCGAGGCCCGCTCGCTGCCCGGTCAGTCCCGGGTATGGGGGACCGCGGAGCGCAGCCGGAGCGCCAGGGCTCACACTCCCCGGGGGACTCCGTGTACACCGGCGCCGCTGCGGTGAACGGACTGCTGCACAACGGCTTCCACCCGCCGCCCGCTTGCAGCCGAAGCCCCGCGGGCTGCGGCGACGCGGCGCCCCCACGCCTCCCGCTGCTGGCGGAGCTCCAGCCGCAGCCGCAGCTCCCTCAGCGTGACTCTCCAGCCAAGAAATGCCGGCTGCGGAGGAGGATGGACTCGGGGAGGAAGAACAGGCCGCGTAAGTCCTGCCGGAAGGAAAACACCGGCTCGAAACGGGCGCAGCGCGCGGGGCCTGGGTACGGCGGGGGCTGGCGCCGCGAGCGAGGGACTGCGCGGGGGAGCGCGGGCCTGCGTCCTCCCCGCCGCCAAGCACTAAACACGGTCGGCTCAGCCTGCCCCTTTCTCGTCATGGCCACAGCACGGGTCTATTGGGCGCAGAGCTCGACCAGGTGCCTAAGTCGGACTCTGAAAGGCGAACGCTCTACCCGCCCTTTTAATTATTCGCTGGGAAATGCACTTGTGCGAGCCTTTGATGAAGTCCAGGCGTGGGAATAGAGTAGGCAGCACCGCCCAGTTAACTTCTCCCTTAAAGCACGTCTTTCTGGGGTCGCAGCTCGGGCGACCAGCTTGCCCTTTGAATCCCAGAGTAACAGCCAGTGTCGCGGGTCTATTGGCGAGCTCAAGTCTGGAGGCGTGGAGTTTGACAACCCCCAAATCACAGCCTTTTAAACAGTGTTTCTTCGCAGCCAATGAGAAGGCCTACCAGGACGGACACACCCACTGATACCATGTGGGCCGGAACTATGTGGGCCAATGAGCAACCGAGGTGAATTTTTTTTCCGGGGGAGGGGTAGAGTTAAGTGTAATTGTACAGAGCAGAAAACCAAAGTGCGGTATTTCACAATCTAAAACTCTTGTATATATAGTGGTAGTTTGTAAAAGGCTCCTTCCTCGCCTGACATTCTGGGATGTAAATTTATAGTTCGAGTTTATAACTGTGTTTTCTTTTCTGCGGTGAACTTCATTCAACTGGTTACTTCTTTGTGTTTTTAATGAAGCTTATAAATGGCAAAAAGCAAAGTAAGTAGAATCTATGCTAATAAATTATTGCATTCAAAATGCATAAGGCATTCTGTTTGTTGTGGAGAAACTGTTAAATGGTTTTGGATTTCTCAGAAAGTTTGATGTGTGGCAGCAACACAACAGCTTCGCTTTTTGCTGTTTTTCTTTTTTAAATCACTTTTTCACTCTTAGCTTTTCTGCACTGTGCTGAAATTTCTAAGACCCTGAAAAGCCCTTTGACATGACTGCGTAAATCCAATGCCTATATTTTGTAACTCTGAAATACTAAGACTTAAAAGGTTTTATGTGGTGGTGTGGAACCACACAGATTTTGCCTATGGCTTTAAGAAAGGTATATAGCACTTGTATTTTTAAGTACATTTTGTTATTGTTAGGAAATGACTTTAAAAACTTAATTGTTTATGATTTATTTGCTTCTTTTGAAACGTTTTACTTATTTCTCTCATCTACGCTAAGGTTCTAAACTTCAAAGTAAAGATAGTTAAACTGTAATGAAAGATAGCCTTGTTGAGTTTTTGTTTAACTTGAATGATTTTTGATCAGTGAGGATAAAACACTAAATAATTTTTGAGGAATTGAAAATATAATCTTTAACAGTAATTCTAAGAAAAAAACTAACCTTAGTTTTAACTTGTGCTTCCAAACCCATAGGAATTGTTATTACTGTTACTCTGTGGTACTGTTATCAAATCCAGGGGCTTTCCATTGAGCTACACCCTCAGCCCTTTAAATTTTTTGTTTGTTTGTTTGTTTATTTTGAAAGATTTCACTGAGTTGCTTATTTATCCAGACTTTGCTCCAGTTTGGCCTTGACCTCCCAAAGTGGCGGGATTAAAGGTGTATACCACCGTGGCTAGTGTTATTTTATTTTTTTGCGGAACCAGGGATTGAACTCAGGCCCCTGCACTTGCCAGGGAAGCGATTATTCCACTGAGCCATCTCCCCGGCCCTAGTGTTATTTTAAAATACAAGAAAATAAAACTGTCCTCCTGTGTGCTTCATGTTAGTGAAGTGGTTTATATTTCTAGTAAAAATTAAAACCTTACTTCTTTTAAGTGACTTTAATTCTTTTGAGTTCCACCAACAGTTTTTTCTCAGATTTTTTTTTTTTTTTTGATATAGGGTCTCACTACACAGTTCAGACTCAGTGATCCTCCTGTCTCAGCCCCTGCTACCAAGCATTCTTAATTAAAACTGGATTCAATATTATTGTAACTTGACCACTAACGTTCTTATAGCTTTGTACTTTTTAGAAAAAACATTATTCAATCAGTTAATGCTTAGGTGCCCTTAAGAGAAGTCTTACAGTCAAGCTTATCCTGAACTCAGCCCAGGCTGGCTTAAAATTCATGGTAACTCCTGCCTCCGTCCCCTACCTGTTGGGAGTACTAGTCCAGGCCTCCATGTCTGGCTTCTGTTTTCTGATGACTGACAATTTTACATTAGCAATTATTACAGAGTATTTGCGTCAGAGTATTACAGGATATATGGACAATCAGAGTATGTTGGCGGTGAAGCATTAAAGTGGATATGTTACCAGTTTATGACAGGAGACATGTACTCCTGCACAAGCTGGATGTGTTTGAGGATAGTCAGTGACTTAGCACGTGTAAAAGCACCTAGAATGGAAGCAGTGGGTGGAGTGAATATGCAGTTCAGTACTTGTAGACTTTAAACAAACAAAAATGCTAGCCTGAACTCCCAGTGCAAACACTATATACTGTTCTGCAGTCTGATAGTCAAATTAGGGCCAGGCAAGGTGGCATATGCCTATACAGTCGCAGCACTTGGGGATTAGGCAAGAGGATCATGAGTTTGAGGTTGAGGGTGCCTGTGGCTCAGTAGAGAAGCATATGTTTAGTATTTGCAAGGAAGGTCCTGGGTTTGATTTCTGGCATGGAAAAAAAAAAAAAAATCAGATCAACTGAATGAATGCTGGTCTTGCAAACTCAAGAAAGGAGAGTATTATGCATTGTTTTCATCTGATGTGCCATCATCTACTCTCCCCATCCTTCGAAGAGTTTTCCAAGACTACTTGCTGCACCAGGCTTCTTGTTCACCTTGCTACCCTCTGCTACTTCGCAGGGCATGAACTCAGTTAAGCTATTAGCACTTGTCTTGAAATGTTGAAGTGGATTAGGTGACATACAAACGTTTTTGTCCCTTCAGAATTCTGTATTTCAAGCCGAGCATGGTAGTGCACTCTTTCATCCCAGCACCTGGGAGGCAAAGGCCAGCTGGGCTACAGTGAGACCTTGTCACACACACACACACACATTCTATATTTCAGAGCTGACACTTCTTGCCACTTTTTCCAACATGACTTTGGTACTAGTTAGCCAGTCTATCAGATCTTATCATGGAATTAGACATTTGTGTGATGTGTGTGTATGTGTGCGTGTGTGTGTGTGTGTGTGTGTGTTGCTGGGGCCTGGGATTGAAATTGAACCCAAGACCTCACACACCTATCTTGTGCTGTCTGGTGTGTTACTTGTCACCCCAGTTAATTTGGAAGTCTGATTATAGATATTTCTTCTCAAATGCCTTGTACCTTAGGTACTTAACTATATGAGTGATGTCACAGAAAAAATGGCACTGATGACATCATCACCACCTCCTCCAAGTAGCTATTTCCACCTGTACGGGGAACTTTGGCAAAAGGCTTTAATGGACTTTCCTTCAAGTGTCAACAGGGAGGTTTCTTTGGTTTGCTCTTTTTTATTATACTTGTTCTGTCTTTTTAAAACAGCGCCTCACTATGCAGTTCAGGCAAACTTTCAGCTCACTTTGGTATTATTATTTTATGTATTTGGTACAGGGTCTCACTGCACAGCTCAGACTCACATGATCCTCCTTTCAGCCTCCCCAGCACTGTGCCATCATGCTTAGTCTCAGTGGCTGTGCCAGGGGTTCCAGGGCTGGTGCAGCATGTGGTGCCAGGGATCAAACCCAGGTCCCTGCACTTGCCTAAGCAAGCACTTAGTCTGCTGAGCTGTCTTGCCTGCTTGGAGTTCACTTTGTATCCCAGGCTGGTCTCAAACTTGCAACAATACTCCTTCCTCCTGCATGCTGCGGTTGTAGGCGTGCACTACTGTGCCCAGCCCTGGCTTACTCTTTCTTTGTTGGTTCTTTGAAGCACCTCTGAGTAGCACCTCATGTGGTCAGCTCATTTACCACATATTTTGAAACTAGTGGGAGGCCCAAGGTGGTATGCTTGCCTAATGTATCGTAAATGTTGCAAATTCACCCCCTTAAGGGGCTTGGGTTTGAATTTCAGCTGTGTGATCAGAGCCAATTACTTAACCACTATGCTGCAGTTTCAAGAATAATAAAATGGAGAAAATCATAATACCTTGTGGAGTTCATGTAAACATAAAGAACTTAGGTTGACACATAGCACTTAGTACATACCAGGTGTCAACACCACACCACACTAAACAGTATGCGTTATTTATCCACAGGACAGGACAACTGAGCTGGCTGAGACTGACTGCCTTAGTTAAAGTATTACATGCCTTAGAGTTAGCCTAAAGAGTGTACTTGATTAGCTATGTCATTCTTAGCCTCACGATTTAGTCCTCTTGTTTCTCTTTCTTCTCTCCTTCCTTCCTTCCTTCCTTCCTTCCTTCCTTCCTTCCTTCCTTCCTTCCTTCTTCTTCCTCCCTTCTTTCATTCCTTTGTTCCTTCCAGTCTCCAACAGATACTAAACAATAATTTGAATACTTTTATTTTTTTTGAGGTGGAGGAAGAGAAATGAATATATATATATATTAAAATCCTGGACATCTGAGACACCAACGGTACTGTTTTAGATAAGCCAGATCACTACAGGAGAGAGAAAAAAATGTGAAGAAGATAACTTGAATTTCCCAACACTACACTTCAGAAAGCCAGAGATTTGAGCATCTTCTATCTACAAAAGATGCCTGCTCCTCCTTTGCCTCCCAGTGGGTGGCAGGAGGGAGGAGTGATGGACAGTGATGCTCCTGACCTCCTGGGTGGAGTCTCTCATCAAACATCATCCAGACAGAACCTCCAATTAGCAGGAAAGGAGTTCATTGTGCGCGGACATCAGGACCAACTTAAGAAACCCAAATCTTTTACCTAGTTTAGCTGTCATTGAGAATATGTAAAGAGTCAGCTTTTTAAGATGTCAATATATTAAGATTTGGAGGACCGGGCTGGCCAGATAGCTCAACAGATTAAAGCACCTGCTTAGGCAGATGCAGGGTCCAGGGTTCGATCCCGGTATGCCATGCTGGCCCCGCCCCCCCTCCCTCAGGTGCACTGAGGTGGCAAATGAGACTGGGCGTTGTGCCTGGCACAACTATAATCCCAGAGTTTGGGAGGCTGAAAACAAGAGGAGCACTATGAGTCTGATCTGTGTAGTGAGACCCATACTGAATACAAAGAAAGAAAGAAAGAAAGAAAGAAAGAAAGAAAGAAAGAAAGAAAGAAAGAAAGAAAGATCTGGCATCTTGGACTTAACATTACTGTCAAATCAGGTCAACTAGAAAACAGTACAAAAAGATAAGTAGGGGGAATTTTCTGGTTGTGTCTGCATAAAATGTGGATATATATTTTTTTAATGTAATCAGTACGTTTAGATTAAGTGAGAAACATTGCAAATTCAAGAACAAAATAATAATATGTAAAACAGGAACAGTGTAGTATTAGAACCTTCTGAAGCATGGTCAAATTACAAAGTTAGCCAATTAAGTTATGAATTATACAATACATATTTGAATAGAAGATTCAGAATGAGGTCAAGAAGGGGGAAGTAGAAAGAATCAAGACATGATGAATGTATTTATTTTGGGTAACAAGTAGTCATAAAAAGTTAAGGTATAGGTATCTAATATTTAAGAGGTTAAAGGTCAGGATTGTTTGTGTGTTTTATTTGCAGTGCTAGAGAATGAACCCAGAGCCTTGTGCTTGCTATAAACAAGGTGCTATATTCCAGAGGTGCTCTATTCCAGAGCTATATTCCTGTCCTTTTTTATTTATGTATTTGGTACAGGGTCTCACTATGCAGCTCCTAGTGATCGTCCTATTTTCAGCCTCCCCAGCACTGGGGTTATGGACATGCATCACCCCGTCCAGTCTCGTGCCAGACTCAGTGCACCTGGGGCTGGGGCCAGTGAAGAATGTGGTGCCGGGGATCGAACGTAGGTCCCTTTACTTGCCTAAGCAGGTGCTTAGTCCCCTGAGCTATCTTGCCTCACCCCCATCCCCCATCTCTTTTTTTTTTTTTTGTGGAATCGGGGATTGAACTCAGGCCCTTATGCTTGCCAGGCAAGTGCTTATTCCACTGAGCCATCTCCCTGGCCCAACCCCATCTCTTTAAAAAAAATTTTTTTTCTCATTTATTTGAGAAAGGGTCTTCCTATATAGTTCAGCCGGGACTCACAGTTCTCCAGCCTCAGCCTTGAGTGCTGGGGTTACAGGTGTGCACTATCATATATGGCTAGAAGTAGTGCTTTTAACTACCAGGTTGGAGTTTTTGTTCTTGATATCCTTAATATTTTGTTTGTGATCAATTACCATGAGAGTAAATTAGGGTTAGGCTTCTATTATATTTACTTACATGTGTTTCAGTTTTAAGGATTTTTTTTTCTCCAAATGCCTTCAGGGCAGGTTTGGCTGGCTTGAGTTGTGGGGATCCAACCACAGCAACCTGAGCCTGACTGCTTTGTTGAAGCAGCCACTTAAAGAACTGAGCTAAGGGGCAGGCCCCCATGTTTCAGCTTTAATATGCAAACCAATACTTGCCTTGAGATGATAGTATTCTGAATCAGATATGGAAACTGTTCAGCATGCCCCGTGTGGTATACAGAATTTTAGAGACCTTTTCTCTAGATAGTGCAGCTGTCAAGCTTGGTGTCTCCTCACGACATTTTTTAGATGCTTGGAGTTAGCTAACCGTACATACATGTTTCTGGAGAAGCAGGCATATATGTTTTCTCAGGAATGTATTTGAGAGCAACAGATGATCCCAAAGGGCGAGAGAAAGTTATTTATAGACACAGTTACATCAAAATAATGATCTGAGCCTCTGGCAGATTTCTTTCAAGTGTGAAAAGGGGGTGGAGGAACTCATGCTAATAGAAGGTCTTTACAGCAGTGACTTTACAGTCAGTGCTGGTCTTGACAGAAGCTTGTGTACGTTAATTTGCAAGTGAGGAAGGAGTCTCAGAGAAGTGAAGCAACCTACCTGAAGATATGTAGGCAGTGGTGGGCTGGGCTGAAATTTACACCCCACTGGGCCTGTATTGCCAATTAATTGCCTCTCATTACTACCATGAAAAAAACCTATTTTTGTGCTGGGAATAAGGAATGTAGTCTGTAAAACTTTCAGTAAAGACACCTATAAGCTGAGTGCAGTGGCACATCTGTATTCCCAGTAGGAGAGAGAGAGAAAGGAAGAGGAGAGCAATGGGGAGGGAGGGAGAGAGGGAGAAGAGGGAGGAGAAAAAGAGAGGAAGGGAGAGAAAGAGAGAGAGAAGGAGGGAGGGACAGGGAAGAGGGAGGAAGAGAGAGGGAGAAAAAGAGAGGGAAGGAGGGAGGGAGAGGGAGAACAGGAAGGAGGGAGGGAAGAGGGGAGAGAGAGAGAGAGAGAGAGGGAGAGAGAGAGAGAATGTAGTTATATGCACAGCTTTGGGAACAAGCACATTCATGCGTGTATGGAAATAATAATAGCCAAAATTAAGGTGCCCTTAACTTTGTATGTGCCAGGCACTAAGCTAACCCCTTTGCATGGGTTATTTCCTCAAACACCTTCAGCACCCTCTGAGCTGGATACTTTTACTGTCTGCAAATGAATAAACCGTGAGTTCAAGTATTCTTAAGTGTAAAGAGCTATGGAGCCATCAAACCTGGATTCAGTTTTTAAAAATATTTTTATTAGTACATTTTTATTGGTACAAAGTGATTGCATTCACTGTGGGGAGTTGGTACATGTGCATAATGCATCTTCATTTTTTCTACTTCTTTTCCTTTTCTGCCCCTTCCCATTATCTTTAAATTCCCTTCCTATTTGCAAAAGATCTGTCTCCTAGATTCAGGGTCTTACCCCTTACTTGCTGTATGACCTTGGTTGAGATTCTTAACTTCTCCAAGGCTCGCTTTGCCTGCAGAGACAGTGACACCCATCCGATCAGGTGTAATGGGAAATGATATAAAATGTACTCTGGTGTGTATGCGGGAAAGAGGCCTTACTGTTAATACTAGCTTTATTACAACTAGTAAATGGCACTTCATGTTAATATTGTTGCCATTAGACCTAGAGGCTTAAATTTAAAACTTGCTGAAATCTCAGGATTTCCCTGAATTTATCTTGCCCTGACTGGAAAGCTTTCTGGGTTGCATTTCAACGTGTCCAAAGCAAGTTTCCTTAATGATGTTTCTGGAAGCAGGGCACATGGCCTGTAGCGTAAGTGTTGACCTCATTGTCACATTCATAGATACCCCCCACGCAAGTCCGAACACCAAGTACAGCCTGCTCAGTCTGAAAGTGATGTTGGTCATTCAGTGAATAAGAAGACTGTGTAATTTATTTGACTGATAATTTAGTGTCAGGACAGTTATTTTTAAAAAAGGAAGTGTCTTCTTTTGATCTTGAGTCTTTGATATCTGAGATCTTGAGCTAAGGGGGTGGCACAAAGATAAAAAGGATGAGAAAAATGAACACTTTTATAAGAATCACTTGAACTTCAGAATAGCTGCATCTAGGTAGGGTCATCTTTTTAACCTAGTCTCCAGAGACTGAAAAATGGCCCTGACATCCTTATTCTGGCAAATGACAAGTGGGATGAGTATTTCTGGATGCTTCTGTCCTTAGCATCATTAGCCTTAGAATGTGGGCTTTCTGGTGCTATTGGCCTTGACCCAGTGTTTAACCTGACTGGTAGGATCTGCGCAAACCCCTATAAACTGGACAGAGCCAGTTACATGGCATCCTTTGGAATTTCTGCACGAACAGCTTTCTTACTGGTTCAGTTAAGTTGTTCAGGGGTGAAAGAGGCAGGGATGGATATAGTTGACTTCAAGTCTGATAAGAGACTGGAGTATAGTAAGGCTTCCAGCAAAAAGTGAGCACTGGATGAAGGTTATCTGTTATTACTGGTGGTAGGGTTAGATGTTCTTCCTACATCAAAATCTGGCCTCCCCATAACTTCCTACCCTGCTTTCCCTGCCAGTACAATGTATCTAATCCATCTTTTACGTGATAGGTCATTGGATATTTTAAAATAATGACATTTCTTAACTCTTCCTCTGGATCCTCTCCTGTGAGGAACAGAGTCCTGCGCCTGCCTTCCAGGCTTCCCCCCTGCGGCCCAGTGTGGATTGTGTTGGGAGCAGGAAGGTGAGACTGGAGAGGAGCTTCTTAGGACTGCTGTGTAAGGAATGGAGGAGGTGCTGGCCTCGGTCGTCGTAAACACTTAGATGTGAACATTCCCGTGAGACCCTTTGTGCTAGACTTGAGCCACGGCATTTGATTTCATGTGACTCCAAGTCAGAGTGTGACCTGAAGCCGAGTTGCCAGGCTTGACTTTACTTGGATGCAGTGGCCCATCGAGAAGTCACCAAGATTTGCACATGTGAATCAGGACCTGAGCATTAGTTGAATTTATTTATTATTTGCCCTTCCCCACTTACCTATGTTTTAAAAAGGTATTTATTTAGTTATTTATAGTCACGGTCTCACTGTGTTGCCCAGGCTATCCTGGGGTTCTTGATCCTCCTACCTCAGCCTCCTAAATAGATGGGATTAAAGACACATGCCACCACACCCAGTCCTAACTACCTATGTTTGATGCAAAAAATTTCAAAGGACATTAAGGGTTTTGATGTTATATGTTAAGATAGTATGTTTTGACAAGCAGATAATTTTATCTTCTTAACTTTTATGGCTTATAACCTTCTCTTTTGTGGAAGGTTTGTAATCTGAGAAAAGGTCCAAATGTGACTTATTTAAGGTATCCCACTAGAATATTGGTAGCTGTGCTGTTATTAATTATGACAGAACCATAGGCACAGCCTGGAATTGATTACATGGGGCAACTTGGGAGACCCAATGGGGAGCCACAGCCAGCTTGAATGTACATTTCTTCATAACTCTGCTTTCATTGTTCCTGCGTTGTCCTTTCACACATTCATGGTGGATGTAGTCACACCACAGAAGCAGGCAAACAGTGAAAAATTGGAACATTGTTTTCAGAGTGCCTGTGAAGTGTTTGTAGCACATCAACAACTGAGACACGATTCATAGAAAAGTCAGAGAGGATATCAATCATGCTAGCTGAATTACTGAAGTATTTAAGGTAGAGAACTGGAGGACAGGGCAAGAGCATTGTCCTTTGCTGCAAGACTAGAAGTTAGATGAGGGATTTTTACTATTTAATTTGTTTATGTATTTATTTTTTGTGGTACTAGGGATCAAACTCAGGACCTTGTGTTTGCCAGGCAGGTGAGCTATATCCTTGGCCCTCGGGATCATTAACTAATTAATTAATTAATTATTTTTTTGTGGCCTGCTCAGCTTGTCCTGGGGGCAGGGCTGGCACAGCATGTGGTGCTGGGGATCAAACCATGGTACCTGCACTTGTCTAAGCTTGCCTAAGCAGGCACTTTAGGCCACTGAGCTATCTCGCCATCCCTTGGGATCTTTATTTTTAAAATATTCTACAGTATCCGCAGTGCTGCTATGGCAAAGAGTAGGATTTCTTTAAACTTATAGTGTTGTCTGCCTCTCTTTCTCCCTTGTGAATTCCTGCTCCAAATATAGTTGGGTTCAGTGCCTGATTACCGAGTTGGTGGACCAAATAGGCATTAGTCTACCATGCATGTAGCAAGGGAACCAAGCAAAGGAGAGGAAAATAGTATACATATCTTATGCAGATTAGAATATGCACTCACATACTCCAAAGTCTTAATCACAGGAAAATCATAGCTGTGGACTTATTTATGTTTATCTCATGACTTGCTGTTTTCTTTGTTTTTGAATGATTTGATTTATTATTTTTGTGGTACTGGGCATTGAACCCAGAGCCTTTACTCTGGGCTGTATTTCCAGTCCTTGTATTTTTTGACTCAGCATCTCAATTAATTGCCAAGTTGCTCAGACTTGACTTGAACTTCAGATCCTTCTGCATTAGCTTCCCAGAGTGCTGGTGCTGCAGACATGCATCTGGCTTCTTGAATATTTCTTGAATGGCTGAAAAGTATCAGACTTTACTATGCTTGAGAGGGTGATCTACATAGAGCTGCCATTAGTGAATATTAAGGGCGATCTTAATTTAATAGTATTTGATTCTAGGGCAAGAGTGGCAAGCCTATGGCACACATGCCAATGTGGACTGTTATCATTGAAAGCTCCAGAAGGTTCACCGTCACTATCCTAGGGCAACATGAATTCCTTTCCTTCTTTTCAGACTATTCTTTTTAATTCTAAGTCCTTGTGAACTACAATGTAAGTGCCAAGGGGGCGCAAGCCTGCTGACCTCAGTGTATCACCTTTTTCAGGAACAAAGTAACTATTCAGTTAGTTAGTGAATAAGACTGTAGCTGAGGCATTACTTTAGGCAGTTGCTTATGTCTTGGCTCTATCATAGCTTGAGCAATTGGCACATCTTTCTTCAAACCCTCTACCAGCCCAGGTTGAACTTTAAAGATCTACCAGGCTTTCAGAGTCAAGACTAGAATAAGTAAGTAAAGTCCATTTCTGGTAGAGAGCCCTGTGGTTCTGCTGGGTGATGCCACCTAACAGTGCCTGTCTCTCTGAAGCCAATTTAATGAACTACTTCCTGCCATTAAATTGTCAGTAGTTTCCCTGGAGTATGCAAGCATGCTCTGGTGGCTTATCAAGACAGAAAGATAAACCTCTTGGTGGCTTAAACTGGTATTTGCTTAAGCAGGTAATGAGATTACCATCTTGAGCCCCAGCACAGGGAATTAGGAGACTTCAGGAGCCATTGTTGGTGGGCGCTTTGCTCAGCTCTGGCTGTGGAAATGGTCACCGAAGATAGTCGTACAAATGGATGGCCCTGGGAATGGTCAAAACTGAAATCTTTGTTGTCAGTGATTGTCTTTCTTATGAAGAAGGTGGTATAATTAAAGCTGAAGACCCTGTGGAAGGTTGATATTCACCTTCTGTTACCACTAGATGGGCAGAACTAGCAGCTTCTGAGAAATAAAGTAATGATTATCATAGCTGTCTGTAACTATTTTCCTTATGCCTCTTCCAGACTGTCTGGGAATATTACCATGGAATAGGAACCAAATTTTTTCCCTTTGTTTTTTCTTTTGAGGTAGTCTCACTATGTGTTACCCAGGTTGGCCTCTGTCACTGTCTTCCTGCTTCAGCCTCCAAACTTGCTGGGATTCCAGGTGTGCACCATCACACTCAACTTGGGGACCAGACTGCATCTGCCTGCTGTTTTCTCTTCCTGAGACCTGCAGCAGAAATACAGGGCCCAGCCACAAGGATGCTGGGGAGGAGATGAGGTCACTGGTGATTGGAGCGACACTCTGCTTTCTACTCTGATCTCTCGCATGGAGAGGCTACAGGACCTGGAAGGAAGGGGCATTCAGTTAAAGAGTGCCTCGGGTGGTTTTTACCATTAGGGCAAATTTGAGAAAACATGTGATTGTACATGACCAATCATGTTTAAAATTAAATATAAAGAAAACTTTGATGGTCAAATGTAGTTTTTCCAAGTACTAAAAGTGAAATTGCCTTAAGGACTTGAGGAAGACACAGGAGGAAAAGTTTTTGTTTTTGTTTTTGTTTTTTTATTCTTAGGGATTTAATGTTTTCTGGGTTCCCTCATATCCAGCTACATCTTGCCCCTAATTCCCCCATCTAGATCTAAGCTAAGAAAACATTGACTGCTGCTACCAGAGTGACACTTTACAATATAGCTTCCTTTGCTGTTTTGGAGGATTTTGTTTTTCAAATCTTAACTTTCAAACAGTTTAAAGGGGGCCAGCCAAATAGCTCAGTGGATTAAGGAGATGGGGTTTGATCTCCAGGCCTGCTGTGCCAGCCCCGCCCCTGGGGTATGCTGGGATGGCAATTGAGACAGGGCATGGTGGCATGCACCTGTAATCCCAGCACTTGGGAGGCTGTAAACAACAGGATCACTATGAGACCGGTCTACGTAGTGAGACCATGTAGACACTGTACTAGATACAAAAAAGAAGAAGAAACATAGTTTTCATGTTGGTGTTTCTGTTTGTTGTTTTGATTTCACATGGCTGTCAGCCTCAAGATAGTCACAAATCAATGCAAATCAATGAATATCTGCAGTACTTAAATACATGAGTACTGTTGGCAGAGCTAAATTCTTTGGAGGAACGTGTGCTTACCTTTCAAATGGCAGTTATTGGAAGAGACACTAATCAATGAAGTTTAGTTGTTTGTTGTTGTTGTTGTTGTTTGTATTTTTATTCTTTTGACACAGGGTCTCACTATACAGCTCAGACTCGTAGTGATCCTCCTGTGTCAGCCTCCCCAGTGCAGGGATTACAGGCAAGTGCCACCATGCCCAAGTCCAGGGTTCTGGGGCCAGCACAGCATGCAGTACCAGAGATCAAACCCTGGTCCTTGCACTTAGGCGCTTAGACCACCGAGCTTTCTCCCCAGCCCAATGAAGTATAGTTGTAAATACATTTTTTTTTTTATTCTTTTTTTTGTGTGTGTGTGTGCAGAACCAGGGATTGAACTCAGGCCCTTGCGCTTGCCAGGCAAGTGCTTATTCTACTGAGCTATATCCCCAGCCCCATAAGTACATTTCTTAAAATCACAGGCATGGAGTTTAACTATGCATGGGCTGACACATAGAACTTAAAAGCTGTATTTAAAATTTGAAAATCACTGGCAGCACTCAAATTGTAAACTGTCCACAAATAATGTCATTGACAAGTAGTCAGAGGTGTCCCGGGACTGGGTATTCAGCTGGGTTGTTGCTGTGGGCTGCAGCCAGCTGTCAGCAAAGCTCTGCCCTCCTGGTTGCAAACAAAGGCAACTCATTCAAATTCACATTTTTCACTTTTAAGATGTGGTCTGGCTATTTATAGCACCTACTTGGATTCAGCTACAATAGAAATCCTGGACTTGATCATGGGAATTACAGGGGCCCCTTGAGGTGCTTGTCTGGTAATCTATATTTTTTAATTTTCAGTTTTTGGTGTGTTAGTGGTTGATCCTAGGGCCTTATGCATGTTAGGCAGATATACTGCCCCTGAGCTCTACAGTTTCTTTTTAAATAAGTGCCTCACATGGTATTTATGATGAGGCAAATTTGAAAAACCATATAGTTGAACTTAGCTAATCAAAGTTAGTTCTGCTAAGTACTAAAATCTAAATTTCCTTAAGGAAGTGTGATCAAGAGTAAGGCACAAGGGCCAGAGAGATGGCTCAGTGGAATAAGCGCTTCCCTGGCAAGCGCATGGGCCTGAGTTCAATCCCCGGTTCCGCAAAAAAAAAAAAAAAAAGGGTAAGGCACAGAGACCTGGTTTGAATTGCAAATGCAAAATAGCTTCTAGTATGGCATCCTCTTCATTCTATGCGGAAGTTGCGTGTGGAGCAAAATGTAGAGACCAACTTTCATGGACCTCAGGCACTTTTGCCTTAGGAATCCCTAAGGATAAAACTATATAT
>NW_004524622.1:12128158-12142926 GCF_000260255.1 Octodon degus
TATATTTATGCCTATGTTGGTATAAAGATGAATGCTTTACTATGACCTATGACTACATGTTCTTCAACCTGAAAACTTGATTTTAAAAGAAAATAAAAATATTTCCATGGATAAAAGTATTACAGGTCCTGTACACCAGACCTGCAGTTCCTAGCATGTAAGGTAGCCTTGAGTGGCCTTCATAAAGTCAGACTTCACTGCTCTATAGGTTTGATGTGCTGATATTTTGACTCGCCTCAGAGTTCTAAAAACAATATTTCCTCTTGAGAATGTGATTGGCCTTTTGTTCCTGCCCTTGTCTTGGGGAGAAGGAGAATGCTGATCAGAAACTGTGCCAGGGGGAGAAGGACTGTTGTCATAAGGATGTGTAGACCTCTTTACAGTGTATGGACCAGGCTGGCCTGGAACTCAAAATCTTCCCTAAGCTTATCGAATACTAAAAATGCTGCTGCACGCTTCCACATCTGGGTGACCTAAAGTTCTTTTTACTCCTAAAATTCAGTGTTTCGGCTGGGTATGGTGGCACATAACTGTAATCCTTGCTACTTGGGAGGCCAAAGCAGGAGGCTAAGAAGGCTCTGTATCAAAGTAGAAATGAGTACTTTCTCTTAGTTCAATGAGAAGATTTGTACTAATAGTGTTTAGGCAAGATGTCATGTCTGCATCTTGTCCTCTGAATAACTACTACAAAGACAACAGTATGCAATGCATTAATTATTGTAGCTGTCCTACTAACCTGTTTTGAAACTGTTTCACTGCTATCTTTTCTCATTAAAATGAATAAAATTTTTTTTAAAATACAGTTGAAAAAAAATAAAAATTTAAATTAAAAAAAATAGAAATGAAAAGGGCTGGGATAGAAATTTAGTGCTTCCTGGGTTCAGTCCCCATTGCAGGGTGGGGAAGGGAAGGCTTAAATGTGCCCGTAGTATCAAATGACAACATGTATCACCTGCCATTTATACATGGTAAAGAGAAAACAGGCACTGAGCAGAAAGGGACTTTTAAAGGAAATACAATTTTCAATTGTATTCAATTAACTTCAGTCTAAGTTAATTTTTTTTTTAACTTGTAGACGTGTTTGGGCAACTTGAACATAATTAGCATTGACTTAGTGTAAAACTATCTACAGTATAATTTTTAAAAATTGTTGGTTGATCACACAATCCCCAAACATCTTTTCTACCTATTTGCTTAAAAAAATTCTCAGAAGCCGTAGAAAAATAATTTCAGTTCTGCTGTTTCTTACTCACAATATTAAGAGTAACTTTTAGTGGAACCATGGGAGAACTGTTATTGTCAGTGTTGGTAACAAGTTGCTGAGTCAGACCTGTGCCCAACAAAGCGATCGAGGTTTACTTTTGGTAGAGACTTCAGTCACTAGTCGGCTGTCTCCAAGGCAGGGTGCTGTGGGAGAGGAGAAACAGCTTACCACCTGGCAACAGGACACAGAACAGAGAGCCGCCGCCCTGGTGATCTGGCTTCTCCAACCAGGCGTCACCTCTCAGCATCACGTTAGCTATACATTCATCAGTGGGGCAATTCAGCGATGAGCAAATATCTTGCTCCCTAAAGCTGTGGCTTTCATTCTCTTTCTTTCTTTCTTTCTTTTTTTTTTTTTTTAAGTGTATTTGGTACAGGGTCTCACTATTTAGCTTGGACTCATAGTGATATTCCTGTCTCAGCCTCCCCACACTGGGATTACAGGCTTGCGCCACTAGCCACTATACCTAGTCTTGTGGCCAACTCAGTATGCCTGGGTGGCAGGGCCAGTGTAGCATGTGGTGCCAGGGATCGAACCCTGGTCCCTGTGCTTGCCTGAGCAGGTGCTTAGTCCACTGAGCTATCTCAGCAGCCCCATTCTCTTTCTTGCAGGTAAAGTACATTTATGACTTCCCTAAAGGGATACTGCCCCAATCCCACAGTCCAAGCATTTGGACAATGCCCAGTTTAGGCTCTAAATTAAGAGACAATACAAACACATTTCTATACAAACCCTGAATGTGGCTTCTCTTGTTCTTGAGATTTCAAACAAAGAAGACAAATTTTCTGTTCTTCACTGCCTGCACATTGCATATTAGTGTAGCAAACTAAAAAATAACTAGATAACTCATTTTACGTTGCCCTTCTGAAGTGGTGTGAATGGGACATACCCAGAAGTCACTTACTTTCAGTCCTTCTAAAATGCTGAACAGTTCTGAAATCCCTTGGGTTTCTTGCTTTGTAGATCGAGGATGTTGCCTTGGGACCCTGATTGTCCCTCCGAGGGCATGCCCATTCCATTGTTCACTTTCCCTCTTGCAACCAGCCCTTGGCAGCCTCTCTTTTTCCAGGAACCCTTTGACCTTGTCTGCTAAATAAAAATTACAAGAGGCCATTGTTTTGGAGTAAACTGCGTGAGGCCTCCGCAGGCCAGGCTGACAACCAAGATGGAGTCACTTGAGCAAAACTTCTGGGTCCCAAGTCTGAAGTAAATAGTTTATCTGACTTTCTGAGAAATCAAGATTGGAGAGGGTAACAGCCAGATTTCCTGGACAGGCCTGTGTCAGTTGTCATGATAGTGAAGTTTCCTCTGTCTTATTCTTTATGCAAAGAAGTAACCGGATGTTAACCTATCAATTATTTTTCTATTGTTTTATGTCCCTGTCCCTGCCTTATAAGGAAAGTAGCTTTGAAGTAGACAGTTTTCTTTTTGTTCATTTCTGTATTCTTTAGCCTTTTTTCTTTCTTTTTTTTTTTTTTAACCAAGGACCCAACCCAGGACCTTGCACTAGCCAGGCAGGCATTTAGGCCCTTGAGCCATTTTCCTTGCCCTAGCCTGTTTTCTATCTATAAATCCGAATTCCTTTGCTGAAACCATTACGACACTTGTTCTGTTTTAGAGAATGAAGTGTTGTCTAAACCTAGAACTGAAAATGGAGTCAGACTGGGGTTAAAATGTGGGCTTAGTATGTCTAAGGCCCTGGGTTTGATAACCAATGTACATGTGGGGAACGCTTTATGGAAAATAAAGTCAACACTAAGTCATTCTCATTCGGTCCAGTGTGTATATGCTGAAGAATGTGCTTTCCTTGGGAGCTGAGCAGCGCTGTCTTCTGGTTTAGAGAACTGAGGGCTCCATAATTCCTTTGAGTCCTAGATCATTTTCCCAACCATGTGAGGTCCAGACTTATGGCTGCTGAACCTCAGGGCTTCACACATGCCAGGCTAGCAAGCACTCCCTACTGAGCTATATACCTAGCCTTTTAAAAATTTTATTTTGAGGGCTGGCCAAATAGCTCAGCAGATTGAAGTGCCAGGGATTCGATCCCTGGGCCTGCTGTGCCAGCCTTGGGGAACAGCCCTGCCCCTGGGGCACACTGAGAAGACAATGGAGAGGGGTGTGGTGGCACACACATGTGTAATCCCAGCTCTTGGGAGGCTGTAAACAGAGTCTGATCTAGTAGTGAGACCCTGAACACCCTATAGACCCTTCCCTAAAATAAAAAAATTAAAAATAAATAAATTTATTTTGAGCCAAGATCTCTCTAAATTGCCCAAATTGTCTATGAATTTGCAGTCATCCTCATCCTCTTGAATAGCTGGGATTACAGGCAGACACCCCTGAACCCCACAATTTCCTCTCCATTTGATTTCAGTTTATTTCCATATGCCTTATAGGGAAGCCCTCAGTTCTACTCTATTCTTGTTCTATTCATTGTATGCCTTTGAGGTTTTTGCTTCTATGTCTTCACTGACTTAATTCTTCCTACCTTGAATGAGTCTAGCTTGGTCAGTGAGCCACACTTTAAGTTTCTTTTCCCCTGAGCTTTTCTTATTGGAAGTGTTGCTGATTGATTGGAGCTGCAAGAACGGCAGCAAGGCTGAATGTCACAGGCCACACGGGTCTCAGAAGTGTTGTCTGTCTGAGCCCCATATGGAGCAAGCACAGCGTGGTTATTGAGAAGCTTAAAAAGTACCAATCATTGACAAAGGTCAATGTACAAGAAGCCCTCTAAATCACGAGATTCTAATCAGCCACATACGATAGTTATCTTAAGACTTTAAAGTACACAAGATTTTCTCCTCTGGTCTCTAATGACAGTTCTGAGAAAACAAACAAGATCGTTCTGTCCCTGACAGCTGGCCACCAGATATTGTACATCAGCTTGCTGAATGTGCAAAGTAAAACATCCTCTTTGTTTTCCCCGAACTTCACCTTCACAGATCTGTCATGAATTGTGCAGCAGGAAGACCGAACCGAGAAGGACAACCTTATGTCTATCTTTTGTTGGAGAGGGCTTAACATTTTTGGAGTGTTAACATGGGTTTGGTTGCCATTCTTTGCATTTGAGAACGAAAACCTGAAAGCAGAGTGTTGGGCTGGAGCTATAGCTTAATGCAGAGGCTCTGTGTTCAATCCTCAGTACTGAAGAAAAAAGAAGACCCAAGTGTTAAGTGCTAGTTCATTCGTTGGACTTTATTTAACTGAAAGGCTTTCTCAGGTTTATTTTTTACTCTGTTGGGAGACACAGCATTTTTTCCACCCTCAAGTCTGACTTTATGGACTTTGTTCTCTTTGTGTTTGTTTGTAAATCAGTCAGTTATTTTCTGAGCTTACTCTTTGTCACCTTTTAAAATGCAACCAACAGTAGCCAATAATAGGCCACAGATGCTACTGACTTTTGACTTTTTAACTTTTTTACTGCATCAGCTAATTCTCTAGGTACATTACCTCTTTCCACATTATCAGAGGTGCTTGCTTGGCCAGAAGTTCTGTTGCCTTCAGCATCTGCTTCCTCGCCTCTTGTTGCCTGACCGCCAAACCTTGGTGCTGTGTTTTGTTGCAGAGCCCCTCTGCGCTTTGCACATCAGTGAGAACAGACTGGGTGCTGCTGCAGTAACACATAATGCCCAAATCTCCCTGATTTAAAAGCCAAAAGATTCATTTATTTGTGCTGTCAAAAGGCACTAGCACAACTATTCCATTCAATGGTCTTCATTGGCTTTACTTTCAATTCTAGAATCAGTCAACACCTCATTCTCGAAGACAAAGTAAATTTTCCAGTGGGTCAATCATAGGAAGTTGACTACAGACAGAAAAGACAAAGAAGGCAGAAAAAAAAAATACCCAAAAAGCTGATTAGTCGTTTCAAAGTTACTTTTCTTGTAACAGAGGGACAAAGACACAGAATAACAGAAAAATAACTTAATTGGTTGACATTAGGTTCCTTCTTTTTTTTTTAAAAGTTTATTTGTGTGTGTGTGTGTGTGTGTGTGTGTGTGTGGCCAGCTCAGCCCACCAAGGGACGGGGCTGACTGGCATGTGATACTGGGGGATTGAACCGTGGTCCCTCTGCTTTGCTAAGCTTGTTCTAAGTAGGTGTTTTAGACCACTGAGCCATCTCACCAGCCCCTAGGTTCCTTTTTTTGCACAGGAATGACTTTGCTAACCTATGGAATGAAGTGGGAAATTTGGGCATTACCTGTCGCATACTGATTTCTCACAAGGTCAGATGGTAGGTTTAGTTTAACTGTGGTGTGAATGAATCTATTTTGATTGCTTGCTAGCCTGATCTACTGAGGCTTCATGTAGCAGCTTAGTCCACAACACTGGCTGCCAGTAATTTTCACTGAACACTGTTTTGCATTGAACTTCTTACAAATTCGAACCTGGTCTTCTGCTGAACATTGTTGATTAATACTCCAGATTCTTTTTTTTTTTTTTTTTTTTTTTTGACATCTGGTTTAGAAAATAGGAGTAAATAGGAGTAAGGGGTGGATACAGATACTCTCTGTCCAGAACCAACATAGCTCCTGGCACACGTGACTAGGCTCTTATCAGTAGTTCGGCTGTACATCAGAGTACCTGGGTATCATGAGTACCTCTGTACATCAGAGTACCTGGCAAACGCGAGTCACACATGCAGCTGCACTGGGATGTTCTTTCCTTACTCAGTAAGGAAATCGCATCATCATGTTCTATTTGGGAAGCTTAGGGGTAAATGGATTCGACATTAAGAAAATGAATAAAACTGTGTGTAAAATATATCAGTGTTTTGAAAAAATGTTACAATGTGAGATAACATTTTTTTTTCCACAAAGATGAGAAGTAAATATAACAAAACCCAGATCCTCACTCATGCTGGGCTAGCTAGCTATCACTGAATTATATTTTCAGCCCCTTAAATGCAACTTCAGTTGCCACTTAAATTAATAGAATACTACAATCTTTATTCCCCCCACTTTAATGCAGACTGCTGTTATAACACTGAACTATATTTTTAAAGCTTTACACTTTTTTCCCACTGTCAAGTTGCCAACAAAGCTTTGAAATGGCTCAAAATTGAGCAGTAGGTAAAGCAGGAAGAAGAAACTAGGGTTTAAAATAACTTATCAAATGCTAAGGCCTCCCCTGTACTGTTTTCTTAAAAGGGAGACCTCTTTTCGATTACCTGTACTTAGCAAGATCCAAACAAACAAACTGTGTGGGGGTTCTTCCTGAGTTCTGGTGACTGCTGCTACTACTTTTTTTTTTTTTTTTTGGTACAAAATTGGATTATTTTCTGGGTTTTACATAGCTTTTTCTATCTGTATTGCTGAGGTATCTATACAATATTTTCCATTGTCGAATTCCTTTGTTTTTAATTTCTATGTGTGTTAAACGTTCTAAATGTAGAATATTCTCCTTCCTTCCCTCCAGATCCTCGAGCTGCCACAAGTGCAGCCTGCACTCCACACACCAACCTCACGTCATCAGTTTCAACCTGCACTTCTTCTTTACCTTACTTCAGGCATTTATCATCATAAACAGATAATCCTTTCTTTCCTCACCTTTCCCCTTTGTTTTCAAACCACCTGGTGTATTTTAAAAAGCTTACTTCTAGCCATCTCTCTCTGTCTATCTCTGTCTGTGTCACTCTCTCTTACATATATTTGGTACAGGGTCTGCAGGGTCTACAGGGTCTCCCTACGTAGATCGTAGATCTAACTCAGAAGTGATTCTCCCGGTTTTAGGCTCCCAAACCCTGGGGTTACAGGTGTGCACCACCACACTCAGTCTCAATCACGGTCTCAGCACACCCCGGGGGCAGGGCTGGCCTGGCACTGAGGATGGAACCCTGGCTGCTGTACAGGCACTTTAGTCCACCGAGCTATCTGGCTGGCCCTAAATTTGATTCTTTTTTTTCTTCCAGCCATCTCTTGCTTTCCTCGTTAACAGAAAATTAGGGAAAATCTTTATAGTCAATTGGAATAGTACATTCTTTTTAGTGGCTGCCTAGAAATGGGTTTTTTTGTTTTACTTTTCGTTTTAGTACTGAGAATTAAACTGAGGAAGCCGCAGTTTAGAAATCAAACTTTATTGAATGACTCCTTGTTAAAGGGCAGGCCTGGCATTTGTTTTCTTTTGTTTTTGTTAGTTTTGCCACTCTAAAGCTGTTCCAAAGAACATTCTTAGACTGAGTCCTTGAATACTTGGGTCTTTTATTTTACAGCCAAAGAGAAGTGTTAGCTTGGCTTCAAACATATGTTTTTAATAAATGTTGGCAGAATCTTTCAAAATGACATCTAGAAATTTCCCGAAGGCCCTTCCTTCGTCCTGTTCAGTCACAGGTATTTCTTCCCTATTTTGCTAAGAATAGACTATAATTGCAACATTGGTTGTATACCCCAGGCACCTGTTAATATGCCATCGGATAGTCCAGTAATTCCAGTGAGAAAGACTGGTCAGCTTGTATGGTTGGGGATGCTTGTGTTTTTTCTTTCACTTATGTATTTGGTACAGGGTCTCACTACGCAGCTCAGACTCATAGTGATCCTCCTGTTTTCAGCCTCCCCAGCACTGGGATTATAGGCATGTGTCATCACATCTGGACTCATTCACCTGCTCAGCATGCCCTGAGGCATGCTGGACTGGGGATCAAATGCTGGTCCCTGCGCTTGCCAAGCAGGCACTTAGTCCACTGAGCTATCTCACCTGCCCGCTTGTGTTTTTTCTTTCATATTTCTTAAAGATTCATAGCTCATAGCAGAGAGCGGGCTGGGTACCATGCTAACACACCTTATTCCCTTTACTAATAGGAAGTTAAGATTCAAAGAAGTGGATGGAGCTCCACAGAGCTGGTTCAGGTGGCCCCTCCTGAAAGCAATTGTTCTGCATCCTGACACAGGGCATTAGCTGTTACACCATGCTGCTTCCACGCTGGGCCACACTGATGGTGGACTTCAGGGGGGACCCTCCAGGCTTCACCTGCGAGCTAAATTGACTAAAAGGGATAAGCTGGATCTGGTTTTCAGTTGCCTCCCACTGGGACAATCAAGCTTCCCATCCTGCTCAGGCAGGGTGGGGTTTGCTTTGTAAACTTCTGAAAAGATAATAGGAAATTTGTTAACTTGGTTTTGTGTTGGTGTTTGTTGTTCTTAATCTTGTGGGGCTTGGAATTTTATTTTTCTGTATGTTAGAGCTCACTAAGTATGGAGCAACTAGGTTGTAGCATAGTTAAAATAACAATAGTGAAGTTCAGCAGAGATTATTATTTACAGGACTCAACTTTCCTCCTTCAGTTTCCCCGAATAGAAAACTGGATCATCGGTGTACAAGCAAAAGACCCTTGAAGGTGTCCTTATATAGCTCGCTATGCAACACATACAGTCTGATAGATGTAATAGGTACAGTCTGATAGGGGTTTATGTGAATGTTTCCTAGGGCGGAAATAAAATAAGCTTTGTGAAGGAAGCCATTTTTGCTCCTGAATCTTTAAACTGTTTTACTTTCCCCCAACCCCAGCCTCCGTTTGTGGCTATTGAGACTGGGGGAGGAGGTCCCCTTTGTTGCCCCCACTGCTGTGCTCAGTGATCTCCTACCTCACCTCCTGAGAAGTAGGACACAGGTGTGTGCCACCATACCTGGTTTAAACTCAGTTTTAATGGCAGGGTTCAGGTTTAGTTAATGGCTGTCTCGAGAGAAGTGAAATGGAAGACTCCAGCGTTTGGTGTCTCCTTTGGGCTTGCTCTGTTTTTCACCGCAGAGCACTTGACAGCACAACATGAGCTTTCCAGGATGCTTTTTGATACAACCCATTTAGGTTCCTCTGCCCTGTCTGAATAGTATTGAAAGTAATTGTGGTGTAGAGTCACTTAGCATCAGATAAATACCAGAAAGCATGTGCTAGTAGACCTAGACACAAGCCGTGGTGGCTGTCTCTAGACCTGCAGTGCCCATGGTCCTCTGTGCGCTGTTCCAATACCTGCAGACCAAAAGCACTGGGGAGCTGAGGCTCTGGAACTTACATCATCAGATGAAATCCACATCTATGGGGAGGAGACCAGGAATGAGTGCTAAGAGCTTTCCCAATGACTCTTAACTAATGTCAGGGCAGAGAACTTCTAGGCAAGCCGCTTAGGAGAGAGTTTCTCTACCTAATGAAGAAAGAAATAGAAGTAATGTAAGTTGTTAGATTTCTGCCTCACTAGTGGTCATCATGTCTGCTCATTATCTCTCAAAGTGCCCTTGCTTTCCCCTTCTCCTTCCTAAATATTGTGGGCCCACATTATACAAAATCAGCTTATAAGTGAAAACCTAAATCATAGAAAAAATGTCTGGGAAGGGACCTTGTGCTTTAGAAACCACCACACCCTCCCTTGGTACACCTAGTAGTCAGTGTTTTCTTTGTCATTGGAATAGGTGAGTTTCTCTGGCTACAAATCTAATGAAAATAGCACTTGGGAGCCTTGATATATGTAAAAACACAGATCTTTAAGTACTGGAATAGCACTTAGCTTGGCAAGACACGAAAGCCCTGAAAGGCACAACTGAGACTGGAGCTGGAAGCTGCAAAATCGTGCTTCTCGTCTCAGTCCTGAGGCCCACTCAGTCCTTGAATCTGGTGTGAGCAGAGTTGTGGGTACCACTGGCCTTATGAGTTTCTGTGCCTTTCAAAGACACATATAGTTGAATTAAAAAATTGAATATTGTATGGGCCAAATAGCTCAGCCAATTAAAGCACCTGCAAGCAGGTGCAGGGGCCAGGGGTTCGATACCCAGGCCTGCCACACTGGCCCTGCCTCCAGGGGGCGCTGAGACAGCAATTGAGACTGGGTGTGGTGGCACGCGCCTGTAATCCCAGCTCTTGGGAGGCTGTAAGCAGGCGGATCACTACGAGTCCAATCTAGTAGTGAGACCCTGAACACCCTGTAGACCCTTCCCTAAAAGTACCAAATAAATTGATTAGATGCATTTTGTCACTGAATATTCAAAAATGGAACTTTTTTGCATATATAGAATTCAGCATGTATAGGATTTTGCATGTGTAGGATTTACTCTCTTTCTGTCCTCTAGCATTCCCGTGGTTCGGCATGGATATCGGTGGAACCCTGGTTAAGTTGGTCTATTTTGAACCAAAGGATATTACAGCTGAAGAGGAACAAGAGGAAGTGGAGAACCTGAAGAGCATCCGGAAATATTTGACTTCTAACACAGCCTATGGGAAATCCGGGATCCGAGATGTCCACCTGGAATTGAAAAACCTGACTATGTGTGGGCGCAAAGGGAACCTGCACTTCATCCGCTTTCCCAGCTGTGCCATGCACACGTTCATTCAAATGGGCAGCGAGAAGAACTTCTCCAGCCTCCACACCACCCTCTGTGCCACGGGAGGCGGGGCTTTCAAGTTTGAAGAGGACTTCAGAATGGTAGGTCAGGCCAGCCCCTGCTCAGAGCTGCTCACATGTCCATAGTCAGGTATTACATGCCTGAGAAGTCTGCTAACCTTGGATGTGGACTGATTACTTTAGTTCTGTACCTCAGATTCCTTGTCAATAGCTCCTACCTCAGAGGGTTGGTACATGGGGGCATACATAATCCAGTGCAATGGCACACACTTGTGATTTTAACGGCTTAGAAGGTGAGATAGGAAGATTGCACGTTTAAAGCCAGCCTAGGCTACGTAGACTCTACCTTTAAAAAAATACTGAGAAAGGAAAGAGAAAAAAACAAAAAGAATTAAGTGAGATAAGAGACCCTTGGTACTTAGTAAGTACTCAATATGCACTAGTTATCATTGTCATCATGTCTTTTACAGTTGATGCTACGTGCTGTGGCAAAGGCAAGATGATATAAATCCCTTTCTAAAGTTAGGTTTCATTTAGAGTCTCCCACAGACTCACTACGTAGTCATGACACTGGTTTCATCTCCATCTGTCTCTATCTGTATCTCTGTCTCTGTCTCTAATTTACTAAGGTCAACAGGAAGGCTTTCTATAAATCCTATTAAAAATTGCTACTTCTTTCTACCTATTTATTCTCATGTCTTTCTTGTTATTCTCATGTCTGAATGTCATTCAGAGGTTTTGCTCACAAATAGATGTGAAATCTTCAATATTATTTATGGATAAATTTGCTTATTGGTAAATCCCACTTAGAGACTATGATAATGCTTCGTCCAGATGGACAGTACATAGCAATATACACTGCTTATTTAGATTTGACAAATGCTGCAAAATGTAACATGCAGATGAAAAGATGAAGTGTGAAATGTCTCTTTATTTACCAATCTCTTTACATCTGTGTGTTTCAGTTTTCCCACGTCTTGTAGTCAAGACAATAATCTTTGTTTTGCCCGATTTCTTCGCACAGAATAAAATGCAGATGAAGTTAAGCAATAGGTCCATGTAGATATATTGTATATCCACTGGAAAATAAAGGGGTTAGATTGACAAGGCAATCAAACATACAAGATGGAAAGATTAGAAGATTTTAAGATTAATGTTATCATAAAGTTGAAAATATACTGAAGTGAGTGTAAAAACATACTTTTTAAGTAGATCTATAATCCCAGCTCGTAGGGAGTCTGAGGCAGGAGAATTGCAAGTTCAAGTGCACCCTGGATAATTTAGTAAGATCCTGTCTCAAGAATTTTGAAAGGGCTTGGGTTATAACTTAGTGGCTGAGTGCTTGTTCATCATGCCTGAGGCCCTGATTCAATTGCTAGCACCACAGAAAACAAAATAAAACCAAAAATATATATACATATTCTCACAGCCTATGAGACCATCTGCTGCATTTTATGATAGAATTAATGTAATTTTGTCTTGCTATAAAGTCTGTTATTAATGAATCAACACATTATAGTATTTAATATAGATAGAAATATGAATTTTATTTGTGTCATAAAGTGTAACACCATTTACCTCACTGATTTTCGTTAAGTAATTTCTGTAGGACTCTGCATACAGTCCTAGACAAGTACAAGTAAAACTGATTATTTTCAGGTTTTGGCTTTTTTCTTCTGTGTCCGCTTCTCCTACCCAGCAGGCGATTTTGATATTACCACTTAATGTAAATAGCTCTTAGGATCTTTTTATCACCCCTGTGGTTCAGTGGCCAGATTTGAAACAGAAAAGGTTAAGGTTCATGGACTTGAGAACTAAATTTGCATTCCTGATGCAGAAAGGGTTGAACCTGAATTCTACTCTTGTTTCTGCATTTAATCAGGACAACTTTGGGCAAGATATATCCCTCCTGTGGGCCTGTTTTTTCATATGTGGAAAATTAGCTGTGAGGAAGAGGAGGATTTTTAGGACAGCAGAGCTGGAAGTGACCCCTGGAGATGAGGCAATACAGCCCTGAAGCCTGTGTGTGACATGCACAAAAACACTACAGCTTAACGCATGATCACGAGGCCTTACCTTAGCAATGCCTCCAAGGAAGATCTGGGTGTTCTGTGAGCTCACCGGTCTCTCAAGGACACTGCCTTGTCCAGTAGAGAGCCTCAAGTGAATAGGCGACTTGAGAGATTTATGTAACTTGTCTGTCCTTGCCTCTGTCTCTTCCTGGGGTAATGCAGGTCTTGGGAGAAAGTTACTCAATAGGTGTTGCCTGTGAGCAAGTGTGTTTCTCAAGGTTCTGAACCCTGAAGGGTCATACTCTCCTTCAGGCATGCTCTCGCAGCCTAATGACTAGATTGCAACATGAAGCAAGTCTGGAGCAAGCCTCGCAATTTTACAAGAGTCTAGCCAGCTGGGGTGTTCATCTATAATGAAAATGTCTTGGACTTTTTTTGGCTTCTGTGCTCAGTGTTGGCCAAAGTGAAAACATAATTGAAAGAGACACCTCTTCCCATATCCATTGTGGCAGCACTCTAAATAATGTGCCCATATAATCCCAAAGTATGTCAGGATGAATAGGTCTTACCATCTTCTTCCTAAGCATTTATTCACTCATTTAACAAATAATTTATCAGGCTTCTCTGTGCCAGGTACTGTTATGAGCAAAACAGAGTTCCCGCAACTGCCCCACATTTATATTCCAGTAGTAGAGATAGTCATAGCAAAATGAATATGTGAATATAGAATATATCAGATGGTGGCAGTTGCTGTGAAGGAGAAAATAAAAGCAGGACAAGTTGGATAGTGAGTTTTGGGAGGATACCTTGTTTTCTGGTTTTTTGGGTTTTTTTTTTTTTTGTGTGTGTGTGTTTTAGGGAAAGTTCTACAGGGTGTTCAGGGTCTCACTGTGTAGATCAGCCTGTTTACAGCCTCCCAAGAGCTGGGATTACAGGTGTACACCACCACGCCCAGTCTCAATTGCCATCTCAGCATGCCCTGGGGGGTGGGGCCAGCACCTTAGGCCTGGGGATTGAACCCCATCCCCTGTGCCTGCTTGCAGGCGCTTTAATCTGCTGAACTATTTGGCCAGCCCTGGGAGGATATCTTGTGATGAAGTCACACTACCATAAAGATTAGAAGTAATAGAGCAAAACCACACGCGTCTGGGAAAGAGTATTTTAGGCAGACAGAACAGTGAGTGTGAAGGAACATAGGTGTCCAGAATACAAAAATTTTTTAAGGGGATAGAAAATTGAATAGAAAATTATTCTTTAATTGGAAAGGATCAGTATATGCTGTTGTGTATTTTAAGCAACTAAATAATAAAGTTGTACATTTACATAAAGTTCTGTTATTGTTATTTTCTAAAAGTGCTGTTTTCAGTGTAATATGACTTGACAGATAGGAATTTTTAAAAGCTACCTGAGTAGGGCTAAGCAAAAGAAAAGATGTTCAGTAAACAGAATAGTCAGCAGTTATTAGGTGTGATGACTCTATCCTTGTTTTATATAGCAAGTGTATTAAATCTTTAAATAATAGTAACTGTTCTTCATCCAGTTTAGAATGTACAAGAAAGAGCTATAAAACATGAAACAAGCATTAAATCAGACCTTTGTGTGAATACTTGCAATTTGACAAAGCTACATTTCAGTTTTGTTCTTTATTTTTTCCCTCCTTCCTTTCCTTTTTTTTTTTAACATTTAAAGATCACCATTCCAATTAGAGTTATGAAAAAATAATTTTCAAAATTAGTGATTTACTTCATCTAGCTTTCAGTAGCCTACAACATCAATTAGTTTAGATACCCATGTTTTTAAAAAGTCAGGAATCCTGCATGGCTGTATACCAGAACACAGAATACTGTAAGTTTCTGATATATTCCCCCTATACTTTATAAGTTTTGTTTTAAAGAAACCAGAAGAATTCATTATTTACTAGTTCTAATATTTTCCGCTACTACCATACTTCTGACTTTGAGTAAGAATATGCTTAATAAGAAAGTATTCCTAACAACAAGAAATATGTATAGAAAAAATAGTCACCCTTTCTGTTCAGGTAGCTCTTTATTCTAATCAATATGAGTTTTGTTGAATCTGAAATTAATATTGGGGCCGGGGAGATGGCTCAGTAGAATAAGCACTTCCCTGGCAAGTGCAAGGGTCTGAGTTTAATCCTCTGTTCCA
>NW_004524622.1:12143836-12176159 GCF_000260255.1 Octodon degus
AGGTGCCTTTCAGGTTGGGAGTTTCGTTCCCCTATATCATAATCATTGATCACCATGATCAAGCATGGTGCTTGGGCTGGGGAGATGGCTCAGTGGTCTAAAGCACTTACTTAGAACAAGCTTAGCAAAGCACAGGGACCACGGTTCAATCCCCCAGCACCACATGCCAGCCAGCCCCACCCCCTGGTGGACTGAGCTGGCCACACACACACACATAAATAAATAAATAAAATTTAAAACAAACAAACAAAAAAAAGTTGGTTCCCATTATTAACACAGGAACTGATTTATGGTATGGCAGATACTGAGATTTGGTAGACTCTCATTTTTCATTCCCTTCTGGTTGGCACTTGACCATTATAGGCAACCTCTTTCATCATTGGGTGGGGTAAGAAAAGCCATCAAGGAGTTATTTTTCTAAAAATATATTTCATACCTACTGAATTTACTTAGAATTTGGCTCTCTCAGGTTTCTGTTACATCTCTTTTTTGGAAAGAAATAGAATTTGCATATAATTTGTAATTCAGAATCAACTGTTTTAGGTATACATAGTTCTTGGTTTAGTAACCTGTTCTGCCACCCACTTTGATTTATGATGCCAGTGTCCCCAAAACCACTGTAGAAAACTGAGCATAGTTGCATACACCTGTATTCCCAGCTATTTGGAGGCTGAGGCAGGAGAACTGTAAGTTTGAGGCAAACCTGGGTAGCTTAGACACTAACTCAAAAATAAAAACAAAGGACTGTGTATATGGTCCACAGTTAAAGTGCTTCCGTAGTATGTGTGAAGCAGTGGGTTCTAGAAGCAAATGAAAACAAAAAGCACTGTAACAAGTATAACGTATCATACAGATTTATGTTTCACTCATTTCTTTTTCGTTTGTTTGGTTTATTGTATTTTAGGACAGGGTGTACAGGATCTCACTGTGTCGATCGGACTCGCAGTAATCTACCTGTTTACAGCCTCTCAAGTCTCATTGCGCCCCAGGGGCGGGGCTGACACAGCAAGCCAACGGATCGAACTCCCGGCCTCTGCGTCTGCCTAAGCAGGCGCTTTAATTCGATGAGCTATTTGGCCAGCCCTATGTTTTACTCATTTCTGAAATAGTTTGGCAACTCATGTCTTTACTATTAAGTCATTATCTTAGAGTACGTCCATAAACTCTTCCCAGGGAGCAAGTATAAAAGTTTTTAGAATGTCTTTTACTATACTTATTAGTTTATTTAGTCACATAGTTATTTTTTTTTTAAATACTTTTTTTTTTTTTTTTTATTTTTTTTTTTTTGGGGGGGGGGGGCCAGTTCACCCCACCAGGGGGCAGGACTGACTGGCATGTGGTGCTAGGGGATTGAACCGTGGTCCCTGTGTTTTGCTTAGCTTAGCTTGTTCTAAGTAGGTGCTTTAGACCACTGAGCCATCTCACCAGCCCCCACATAGTTATTTTTAAGGTCATCTTGGGTTACAAAGTGAGTTCAAGGTCAGCCAGGGCTGCAAAGTGGGTTCAAGGTCAACCAGGGCTACATAGTGAGTTCAAGGCCAGCCTGAACTGTATAGTAAGACTCATTTAAAACTATATAAGGAGACCCTCTTACAAATGTATTCTGAGTATATCTGTATTTAGGATCCATTTCTTATTTTAGCCCATAGTGAGGCCATAACTACCCTCTAAAAATCAGTGTTTATGTTGGAAATTATGTTCCAAATGCATTTCAGTTTAAGATAAATGACCTGAGTTGTTTTATTTCTCTTATCTATAGTAATTATAACTCATCTGTGTAGTACTTTGCTTTGGAGTTTCCAAAGAATTTTCCTTTTTTTTTTTTTTTTATCTGCCTACCCCTGTTCCTCTCTCTTGACTTTCCGAGACAGAGTCTCACTATGTAGCTCAGGCTGGCCTTAAACTTACTTTGTAGCCCAGGCTGACGTTGAAGGTACAGCAGTCCTGCCCTACTCATCCTCCAAAGCATCTTCACAGAACCATCTCATTTAATTCTTGAAATCATTCCTATGAGTTAGCTAGGGAAGATGCTATTAGGCAGCTTATACAACTTTATTAAGCACTCATTGGGCTGTGGTGGTGGCTTCATTTTCTAGTCTTTTTAGTGCCAAATACTATGCTCCTCTTTCTATGTCAGTGGTTCTTAAGGTGTGGTCTTAGTACCAGCTACATTAGGTTTAGCTAGGATATTGCTATAAATGCAATTAGAAATTCTCTAGGGATAGAGCCCAGCCAGCAATGCTTGAACAAATCCTCCAAGTAGTTCTAGGGTACCTAAAGCTTGAAAACACCCTTTACCCACATTTTCTTGGGTAACTGGTACCAGGGAAAAGAATATCAGTTTTTAATAGCTATAATTATTTGTTATCTCTTCTACTTGCTACCCTTGGGATCCCAAGTAGATCACTTAGTCTTCAGGTTGTAGTACCATATTTTATTTGCAAAATGAAAAATATAGTAACTTCTTTGTCAAAAGTCCTACACATAGGATCTATAGTTTTTCATTAGCTTCCCTTCTTTACATATAATTCGAGTCCAGTGGTAAGTCTACCTTTGCTGTTTTTAAGTTTGTGGAATGCTTTAAATCTAACTTAATAATATGAAATTCACAGAACTTATATTCTCCAAAAATGCTCCTCAAGGTCACATGTCTATGACCCACCTAAAAACATCCAGAAATGTACTTTACTATCTCCTGAATATTTTTCAAACAAATCAAGTTGACAATCAAGATTAACCATCAAAAGTCTGCTTGATACTCAAGTACATCTCCATATACCATATTTAATCTCCAAATAGAGGAAAAAGCAAGGTCATAATTCTTCCTTAAATGATGTAGCTATCCTACATACAACCAAAAACACAATTTCTGCCCCAAATTCTTAGCATTCTCAGTATTGTTCAAAAGGCAAGTCAAGACTCAAAACAAACTCTTACCCTTAACTCCTATAAAGAAAAGGTTATATGCTCTCAGCATACATTGGCACGTGGTAGACACTTCCATTCCCTAAAGAAGAATGTGTGACTAGAAAAGAATAGGACCAAAGCAATACTGCAACCTAGAAGGGAAAACATTTAACTCCCTATTTAAGATCCACATCATGGTGGATGATGTGAATTCCGCAGCTCTTTCTTGGGCTGGCTGTGCTTGCTACCTGCAGCTAACCTGGGTAGACGTTCCATTTTCTTAGCATCTCCACTTTCCTGGAGTCTCTACTATAGCTTTGTTTCTATTCTCATTGCTTCATGAACTGCCCTTTCAAGGGCTACTGTCAGCCATGTGACCATGTTTTTTTTAAAATTTATTTATTTGTGTGTGTGTGTGTGTGTGTGTGTGTGTGTGTGTGTGTCTGTGGCCAGCTCAGCCCACCAGGGGCTGGCTGGCATGTGGTGCTGGGGGATTGAACCACGGTCCCTGTGCTTTGCTCAGCTTGTTCTAAGTAGGTGCTTTAGACCACTGAGCCATCTCACCAGCCCCTGACCATGTTAACTATGTGACACACCACGTGGATCTCTTAGGCCTTCCATTGAAATCTGAGACCCCGTGGCACTTGCATTCTGTTGCCTATGAAGCCAGTATCATGGGGATAATGCTAAGGTCTATTGTTCATGCAAATAGTCATTAGCACCCCTTGAACCAGGGCTGCAGTAGCTTTTGAGTGCCAGGCAGCTGAGCATAAAAATTAAATGGATCCCAGGAAACTAATTCCCTAGTGATCCTTCTCCAACAGGGAACCCAGAGGCTCTCTTCTCAAATGAAAGATTTACGCTTTTATATCTGAGGCCTTCAGTGGATAGAACCTTGCTGATTTCTATGCTGTCTCTTGAATAATGCTGATTTCTCCAACAACCACATTTTTCTTGGCTCCAAATTTATACTTGCTCTGTTTTTTTCTTTGAGATAAGGTTTCATTGCAGTGTAGGTTGGCCTTGAACTTGCTTATGTAATCCAGGCTGCCTCAAACTCATGCTCCTCCTGCCCCAAGCCTCCCAAGTGCTGATATTACAGGTGTGCACCACCATTCCTGGCTATAAGCACTTCTTTTCAGGTCAGACTGCAAGTATTTTGTTTGTTTGTTTGTGTTTTATCTTTATATTCTGCTTTTTGCTACTGATTCTCCCTATAAATTTGGTTAAAAGCAGTCAACAGTACTTGTGCCACTGCCTGAACACTGGGCTGCTTTGAAATTTTTTATACCACATCAATTAATCAGTCACTCTTAAACTGAGATTCACACAAAGTTGTAGGTCATGGACAAAACGTAAACAGAATCTTTTATGCAGTGTAACACGTATGGCCTCTAGAGTCTTCATTCCACTTGAAATCTCATGCAGTCTTTACTCTGCATATTCCTGTCACACATTCTGAACTTCTGAGTCCTCACCAGAAGAACCTACAAGTCTCTGCTTGCATTCTTCTAGACCTTTACTAGCTGACATCTCCAAACCTTTCCAAACTTCCTGCAAATCAGTTTCAGAGGCTTCTGACTACATGGTTAGGTACAATTACAACAACAGCCCCATTCTTGGTACCAGTTTTCTGTATTAGTCAGATTTTCGCCATTGAGTTTAAATACTTGAGGAAAACAGTTTAGGAAAGGAAGAGTTTATTTTGCTTCACAGTTTCAGAGAGTTCACTCAGTGGTCAGCTGATTCCAGGGCAGAAACATTATAGCAGAAGGACATGATGAAGGAAAGCTGCTCAATTCATGACATCTGGGGAGCACAGGGAGCAGGAGGACCTAGAGAGAAAAGAGCCAGAGACCAGCCAAGGTGCACAGGCAATGCTCCCATGACCTGTGCACTCTGTGACCTGCGCAGAAGTGTGCTTTACTAATTTTCTAGGCATCTCTCAAGCTGATCAAGTTGACGATCAAGATTGATCATCATAATCAGCCTAACTGTATAAGAAAAGTTTATTTTACTTACAGTTTTAAAGGCTGAAAGTCAAATAGCATGGTGCAGGTTCTAGAGAGGCCCCGTTGGCAGATGCTGGGTGCAGGTGCAGAGTGGTATCACATCTCAAAGTATGAGAAAGACCCAGGGGTCAGGGCCAGTCTTTTATAACATCTCACTCCCAAGACCAGGAGACCAGCATATACTTCTGAAGGTAGCATGCACAATACCTAAGGTCCTCTGAACACTTATAACTCCTGTATCTCCACACTAAGGACTGCACTCTTAACACATGGATCTTTGAGTGACAAACAATATTCAAAACTTAGCAAACACTCATAAAATAACACACATTCTTGACCCGCAGTATGTGGATAAAAGTTATCAAATTGCTGCCAACATTTAAAAATTAAAAGATTTCACATAAAAATCTGCATTTCTGACTCCTAAAGTACAGATTTTTGAAAACTAGGATTATCTGACAAGGGTGGGGCCTCATTACACATGACAACAGTGAGCTAGAGATCAGCTGTGATTATGTGCACATTGTCTTGATGACACAGTCCCCATTGTTCCTTTATTTGCATACTAATCAGGGCTTCACTCCTCCATATCTCTTACTGTCTTGCTTAGGCAGTTGCATTTGTGACCCCTAATTTTAAAAAATGTGTACCAAATATAGTGTTTCTCCTTAGCTAGACTATTAGCTGCTTCTTTAAGTTTTCTACAAAGTTAATTCAGGTTTATTAACAAACTACAAGATCTGGTGATTAATTCACAACTTTCTTGGAATTCATGTGGCCTGTTTAAAAATCCAGGTAGCAGTTTGACTAATTATGCATGCCTAGAAACCTGTTCTTCTTCCTATAGGTCTCCATGAAAGTAACCAATGTCTTTGTTTCCACTTTAAACAAGGGGGAAACATGCTCCAGAAATGTCCATTCCTCAGTGAAACATGTAGAGGAGATGTTTGTCTGCTACTATCACTTTATTTGAAAATAATTTTGAGGTGAAAGGTGAGATCAAAGTTGTATGCGCTTACTTTATTTGCTTTAACAGGTTTTTCTTTTTCCACAATGTAGATTCAGTCTTCTCGGATGGACAGACTGTGTCTCTGTTGATGTTTATAATATTAGTTCTGGGCTTGGCAGTCAGTGTTGTTGAACCTCTGATTAATTTTTAAGCAGGTTAACCTGTGGTCTCGGGACTGGCTGATGAAATCTCTACTTTTCAACTTGGGGTCATCCATGAAGTGATATCTTTCCCCATTCTATTTAATAAATATTTATGAAGTAATGGTTAAGAGGTAGGTATTTGAGTATGGCACTGACAGGCACCTGGTGGACTAAAAAAACAAGCCAGATTGTGAAGAATGTTAGAAGTGCAATAAAGACTATGGAATCAAAGAGATAGTATTTATCCTGTTATGCTGATAGCCTTTCAGGTCTTTAGTTATTTTTATACCTACAGCATTGACCTCTTAAAATATGTGCAATTATATTATTTCATCCAAATGGTTCACTAGATAAAAAATGAAATACTTGGAGTCATTTATACAATTCTTTTACTATATTTCTATGTGTTATAAATACTTCTACCACCTGGCTGGTTACCTACCACTGGTTACCTATTCTAACTAATTTGTTTTGCAAGTATTTTCAATCAATTTGTTAAATAGGAAATTCAGACGAGTGGCACAAAATCAAAAGTTTTCTTCTAGTTGTTAACTTTTGTAATGAAGATAGTGTAGTCTTTTTGGCACAATGTCTAAGTCTAGTACTTGTGTGAATTGTTTCCAGATCTCAGGAACAATACCCGTTATGGCAAGGAAGACAACAGAATAGGGAATCACTGGGAGATATTTGCTAGGTCATTTAGCAAGTTATTTACTCTCTGTGAACTTGAACCACAGAACAAGGTTAGTGCTTTTGACTTACAAGATTTTTGTGAGAAATTACATGACATCTTCTTTTACTGGTTGAGTTTCATGTTGGTGATATTTAGTTTAGTTCTTAGCTGTTATAGGAGTTGTTTTATTATTGTTGTATCCTGGTCCACAGAACATGGTGAGTGGTATATTATTCTTCAAGGCCATGAATTATAGTTTTGAGGATGTGGAGTGGTTATTGGCCTCTAAAGCTAGCCTATAACCAGTTTATTTCCTGTTACTTTTTTTCCCTGTATATAAGAAACTGGAAGTTTTTTAATCTCATGAGAGCCTGTGAAGACACTCTTAGGCCACCCCTACCAGTAAGCCCTTTGTACATGCCAGGCCCTATGCGAGCATTTCATGTATATTATTAGCACATAGTCCTTAATCTTTACTGCAGTATTATTCAGGGAATATTATTATTTCCATTTTACAGATGAGTAACTGGTTTGAGAAGTTAAATAACTCAACTTGAATTCTTCAGTTAAGTAAGTTTTAGAGCTATAATTTAAAGCCAGATCTGTCTAACTCTAAAGCCCAACTTTGGGGAAAAGGTAGACAGCTAAAAGAAGATTCTTTCCAGTTCCCAGGCCTTCAAGACCCTATGCTCTGTCAAGGAAGTGTGTACATTTTCATTCTTTTCTGAATATTCTTATACTACTGACCTAGTGAGACAGCCCCCTCTTTGTAGCATACTGTATTAATTTCTGCAGATGCTATAGCAGCTTACCACAAATTTAGTGGCTTAAAATAACAAAAGTATATTTACTCATAGTTCTCAACATCAGAGTGTAGAGTCAAAGCATTGTACTTCTTCTGCGACTCTGGAGAGCCTCCTCCCTTGCCTTCTCCAGCTCCAGTGTTACTAGCTGCAGTCTCTGCCTTCATCTCCATGTAGCCTTTGCCGCTGTGTCTTTTCTATCTTTCTTGTATGTCTTTGTAAAGATTCCTGTCATCAGATTCACTGTCCCCCCAGATGAGCTAGGATGGCTTCTTCAAAGTTTTAATTATATCTGCAAAAACACTTTTTCCAAATAAGGTCACATTCTCATGTTCTAAGAATTATAGGACAGACAGGGGCCCCCATTCAACCCCCTACACCTACTAAAGGTTCCTTTTCCAGCAACCAGGCAAGTTACTGTACTGTAACACAGCTCCTTTCCCATGGGACTCACATTATCAGCAGGACTTGATAGCCTGCATGTTTTCATGCTTTTAAAACAAATGAGCCAATGCTAAGTCCAGCTAAGATCTCTAGGGCTTCCCCCAAGGTGGTCTCAGCATCTCACAAGGCTTTATTCTCTTTCAGATTGCTGACCTGCAGCTCCATAAACTGGATGAACTGGACTGTCTGATTCAGGGTCTACTTTATGTTGACTCTGTTGGCTTCAATGGCAAACCAGAATGCTACTATTTTGAAAATCCCACAAATCCCGAGTTGTGTCAGAAAAAGCCATACTGCCTTGATAACCCATACCCTATGTTGCTGGTTAACATGGGATCAGGTGTCAGCATTTTAGCAGTGTACTCCAAGGACAACTATAAAAGAGTTACAGGGACCAGGTAAACATATTTTTTGCTAGATGAGCCTCTTTATGCTTAAATCCAGACCCCTCCTCAATAACCAGTGTATAGTAAAACACTATATATACTATTAAAAAAAAAAAAAAAAAAAAAAAAAAACCTCCTATTGTTTAGATGGTTCTCCACAAACCACAAGGGATTTATTGGATGATATGTTAAAAGAGTAAGAGGGCGATTTATATAAAACATAGTTCTTGCCTTTCTGTAAATTGTGGGTGGGTCAAGGGAAGAAGCAGCTTTGTGTGCATTGGAAGTTTACCAACATAGTGATTTGCATTAAGTGCCAGTGAAATGGTAAGGACAGTAAGTCCAGTAGAAGCCCAAAAGAAGGGTGCTTGGTATGGTCAAACAAAACTTGGGAAAAACCATCTTTTAAACTTCAGTGGTGCTTAGCACTGGATGAATTGCTTGAATTACTACACCATTCCAAACACCAAATGAAACAAGGTTTATAAGGAATGTATTTTCTCTTCAGGTTTCCTTTAGCTGAAAACTGGAATAATAAGCACAATACATAGGGAATTTTGGGGTACAGCAGACCAGAAGACAGCCCTATAACCACTGCTTTTCAGAATTTTTTTATTTTTTTTTTATTACATATACCTGAGGGCCAAACAGGTTCAGCCTTCTGTTCATGGGGATTCAACATGGAAAGAGGCTCTGCCAGCAAGTATCTCTGAGAAGCCAGAGTGTAAGCAAAACTAAACAGGTTCTCTTGCGACACATTTCTCTACCTTACTAGGCCACACAACCCATTTTTAGGGGTATAGCTTAGGAAACAGTGCCATGTAGGCTATGCTTGGGACGTGATATTGAAACCATTGTTTTTGATAGATACCTTATGTCTTTGGGTTTCATTATCCTCATTCCTACCATGAAGGCTATTGTTTAGATGGTTCCTATAACTTTCCTAGAACTCAAATTCTGCAGTACTGCTCCCCCATTAGAAGGTGGCTTGGTTTTCCTATTGTTTTTCATGACCTCTGGAGATATTTTTTGGTTGTCACCACTGAAGGAGGTGGTGGATACTAGGTTTCATGAAGTCATGTATACTACTAATATCCCACAACAACAACAAATTATCATTTGCTGCTGTTGAAAAATCACGGTTTGCATGTGTGTACCTGCACGCATGTGCACGCGCGCGCGTGTGCGTGCGCACACACACACTGACTGAAACTTGCTTGACTGCAGAGTGTGGGCTCTGTAGTGTCAGTTATTTCTCACTGAGAATACAAAAGCTTATGGACTTGCTCACATGCTCAGACAAAACTGACCCTGTGCCCACATTAGAACTGTCAGGAGAATAACAGACAGGAACGTTTTAGCTGAGCTGGTTTTACCTTAGCGATTGATCTCATTGTAAAGGTAAAATTTTAAAGAAATTTCAAGCTTTCTCCCAGAGAGAGTAATTGAACTGTTAAAGGAACAACAAGCTAAACATTTTCCACAATTACAAATACTTACAGTATTATTGGTAAATTCCACACATATACTTTCTCAGACGTGGGAAGTGTAGGGATCTGGGTCCTCTTCAATAGCTGCTAAGGAGCCATTGCAGTGTTTGACTTCTTTTACACAGGTAGTAATACCTGTAAATTCTAAGTGCTATTGCTAAGTGCTAATCAATGACATGCATTCTGCAATCAGCGAATCCTGTCTGGATGCACAGTCTTCCTTGTAAACTCTTTCTTCCAACCGTGGATCTGGAAACCTGCTGCAGGAGGAGTCTGAAGGGTAATAGGTGCCTCTCAGGTCTGCCACAGATAGTAGATGGGAAAGAGGCCTAAAGTCAATGGAGCCCCTGATCCTGTTCTTACCAGAGTTGTTCTGCCAAAGACTTCCTTTGTTTCAAGTTTTAAAATCTAAGATATAAATTATTATGGTCACATCAATGTGCAAAATATACTTTGGCAATCATTCCTCTAAGGACATAACATAGTTTATAGCTGCAGATTTTTGTTACTGAATTATACTGTATTTTCCCATTATGTTATTAGAAGATATCATTTCTTTAAAGCATGATTTTTAAAAATCTGCTTATATGTAATTTTGTTGTATTCCAGATTGGTTAGCAACGTAGTTTTTTGTTTTTTTTTTTTTAGTGACACCCTAAATAGTATGGAATCCAACAGAAAAAATACTGCTTTACAGCTGACGTTGTTAGGAGGTATAGTCAGTCCATCAAAAGAGGAATATAACAACTTTGAAACTTTAATGAAAGTAGCAGTACATTAGATCATTTGCATTCATTTTCAAGGCACAATCATCAATGGTCAGTGTTCTGCAATTCTCAACAATTAGGAAAATGAGTAATTGAAGATTTCTTCTACTTCCTAAATTATCATGACAAGTAGCAATAATACTCAGTGGCTTTTTCTGGAAGTATATTTTTATCTCTTGTATATTGAGGGTTTTACTGTATCTGACAAAACAAACATATGTGTCTGATTGTGAGTAGGAGCTCATTTGATTAAATAATGATTATCAAGTTGGAGATATTAATAAAAGTGCTGGGAGACTCTTGGCTGTTCTGTGACCTTGCATTCTTCCCTGCTATTTGCAGTGTCTCAGCTGTGTTAACGCATGCTTGCTTTTCCCATTCAGCTCTTTATCTGGAGTCATGTGTCATTTTCGAGTCGTACTTGCCTCTTTTCACTGTACCAACACATCAGTTGATGAGTTACCTTCTTTCTGAGTCAGCCAGTATCTTCAGTGGCCCACATTTCGAGTAGATTGTTGAATAACTTAAGATGAATCCCATGCCAGCCCTGTCCCCAGGGTGCACTGTGACGGGGATTGAGACTGGGCGTGGTGGCACACACCTGTAATCCCAGCGCTTGGGAGGCTGAAAACAGGAGGATCACTACGAGTCCAATTTGTGTAGTGAGACCCTGTACAAAACACATTAAAAAAAAAAAAAAAGATGAATCCCTATTGTTCAAAGAAAGATTATTAGAAATAGAGGGTACTGAGAAGCTACAAATGTAAACAAAGACATTTAAAAAATATATACAGGGAGAAAACAAAACAAATCTGGGTAGCACACAAGCCAAATGTTAGTTTCATTAATTAAAACACTAGCAGGGCTGGAGACGTAAGTTAGTGACAGAGTGCATAGGAAGAATGTGGCAGGCACTGGGTAAAATCTCCAGTACCACACACACTAAAAATGATGCCTGTGCTTATCTTTGTGAGGTAGCATAGTATGCTATATTAAGTGTAAAGATAAGCTTTCTTATAAGAAATCCAGACTTCCCAGTGTGACTAAATTTGACTCTAAGATCTTAGGCAGAGTTCTTTGTTCCTCATGGCACTGTAGCCACAATTTGGATAACTGTCCCTGATCACGGCTAGCTATATAATTTTCCAAGAACCCATAATTTCAATTAAAGACTGTTTGTTTTGTTTTGTGTTTGCTGTGTTGGGGATCAAACCAAGGGATTTGCACATGCTGGGCAGGTGGTCTGCCACTGAGGTATATCCCAGCCTAAGGAAATATTTCAATAAAAAACATGATTTAAAACCTATTACATGCTTTTATAGATGCAACTTAGAGAACTATATGCATGTTTATCTACAATCTAATACTTTCTTATTAACATTTACTAGCAATAAACACCATTTTCCATTAATTTTCTTATTTCTAATTTTAGTTGATTTTTTTTCTTAGAACTAAAAGCCAACACCCAAAAGCAAATTGGGTTCCCAGAGCTAGAAGTTCTTTGGGACTTTCAGAGCCAAATGATATAAGCAAATTTCTTATGTTTATTCTTCCACTTGGTAAGCAAAAGCTCAAACCTGTGTTCTGGTTTAGGAGAGTTCCTTTCCTTCTGATTCCCCTGGTGGTAGGTTTCCCTTGAGTCTGTTTGTCATTTTATTAGGTAACTTTGATACTAACACACAATTGAATTGATTCTTAACTGCTATAGTTTGTAATTTTGTCTGAAATGACTATTCTAAAGGAGTTTTTTCTAAAATAATTGAAGGATTTTAAGACATAAAGGATTGGAATCATTTTGTGATCTTTGTTACTATTTTTTACTCTTGGGTTATAAGTAAAATACCAGTAAATTTTCCAAAGTTTACTAGAAAAAAACTCCCAACATCATTGTTCATCATTTCTGAGGAGGTGGAATGAGGGAGTCATGCATAAGCTCAAGCAAAGTCAAACGGAAGACTGCCCCTGTGCTGGTTGCTACTGGCAGCATCCTGGTTCCATTTGGTCACCAAAAAGTTTGGCTTCATAGTTGTGAACTATGGTCACACTATTTTTCTGGGTATTGGTGTTTATGTACACATTTGTAAAATATCAGTTGTTGCTCTAGTTATTTGCTGCTTTCAGACTACCCAAATACAAGAGATCATGATTTGGCTGTTTTATAGGTAGAAGACGGAATGAAGTGTTTAGGTTAGTGGCTAGTTGAAGGTCTCACAATCAGTGAGAGTGTTTCTCTAGTTTTGTTTTCAAATTTAGGGGCAAGTTTGCTTTGATATTTTAGTTTCTGCCCTCTTACCGAATCTATCATAAAGCTCTTTTGCATTCTAGCACTTTCATTCAAGTGCCCCTTAGTTTTTCTTCTATTTTTCTTAACGCATATTAGTCTTAATGTAGCTGGGGGCTTGTATGGGTATAGCTTAAAATAAAATTAAAAAAATAAACCTTATTGTTCCTTCAGTCTTGGAGGTGGAACATTCCTAGGCCTATGTTGCTTGCTGACTGGTTGTGAGACCTTTGAAGAAGCTCTGGAAATGGCAGCTAAAGGCGACAGCACCAATGTCGATAAGCTGGTGAAGGACATTTACGGAGGAGACTATGAACGATTTGGCCTTCAAGGATCTGCTGTAGCATCAAGGTAGAGATTAAGCAGCTAGGAGCAGCAGTGATTAAACTTAGAGCAGCCTTTCCACATAGGCCATCCATTTAGTGCTTACTAAAAGTTTCAACCAATGAGTGTGGTGCAAGTATCTATCATATCAGATCTCAGACTTGATCTCCTGTCCTTTATGAAGCACTGAGATTATTTTGCTCTTGTGTTTGTGCTTAAAATAAGGCAACTTCGAAAGAAGGTCTGGAAAACTACAACAGTTGCCCCTGTTCCATTTTTAACCAGATGTCTACAGGCATTACAAAGTCCTCCCACCCCCATTAATAGCCATATTATTTGTCCCTGCTAAGAAAGGGGACCGCTAGGCATTCATACTATATTTCTGTCTGCTTATGAATTGTGGTAGCAAATATCAGGTCTCTTGAGTTTGAACAGTTATTCAGAGCTTTTCACAGTACCATGGTAGAAGCATGGGAAGATGATTTTGAATACTCTCACTGATATTTCCAACATAGCTTTGGCAACATGATGAGTAAAGAAAAACGAGAGTCGATCAGCAAGGAAGACCTTGCCCGGGCCACACTGGTCACCATCACTAACAACATCGGCTCCATTGCTCGGATGTGTGCGCTGAATGAGGTAAGGTTGACCCGGGAAGGCCATGTGTCACTCCTACATGTTGGTTTTGGCAGTGTGATAACTGTTGACCATTACAAAACCATACTTCTATCCGTGCAAAACCTACACTTTACTATATAATCACATTTTACAGAATGGGAGGGACACGTGTTGTATGTGTTTTATTTTTAAATAGACACAGGATGATATATGATAAATGATCCAGCTCTGGAAATATGGTAAAATGACAACCCATGCCATAACTTCTCTAATGCTCCTCACTGCTCTGTACCCCTTAACGTGAGCAAATGCTCTCACTATCCTTGCAGATAATTGTAAACTAAATGCTTCCACTGACAATATTTGACATTCTCTTTGCTTTCAGCTTCTTTACAGTGTTGCCTTGTGGCATGGAGTTCAAGCAGCATTGTACAGGGCTATCAAAGCACAGAGAGCTTGCAACAGCCAAGGCTACTCCGAGCCCCAGGCACAAGAAGGTGTGGGGTTGGTGACAGAGAAAGTCTTACTAACATACTTTAAAGTATTGCAAAATTTCTTTTGAGAAAATGGACCTCTTCTCTGAATAATACGACTTACAAAATAGAACAACTCTCTTTACCGACTTGTGCTAGGAGAGCAAGAAAAGAAAGATGGAACATGGAATAAAAAATAGGAAAAATATTAAAGAACCATGGTAGCAGGTCAGCAATGGATTTTTGAAATACACAATTTTAATAGAAATATGACATACATATAGAAGACAACTAAAATCATAATTGCTTAACACAGTGAATTTTCCCAGACACACATCTCGGATCAAGAAGTAGAACATTTTGGACACGTAGAAACTCCTTCAAGGGGCCTCTTTTTTTTTTTTTTTAAGGGGCCTCTTGAAGAACCCAGTTGAATAGTGGAGTGTCAGGGTACCAGGCATTTTTTAGAGGGGTGGATGCAAGCCCTGCTTGTGAGCTTTGAGATTACAAAAGAGATATCTTTTATAACACATGCAGTAGGGTCCTGCATTTTTGGACATCCCTAGTTCAGATGCAGCTTAAGTGGGAGGCTGATATTCAAGTAAAAGTACTTCAGAGACTGCCTTTTCAAAGTCCACTTTGGTCATGAGATTCATTGTAACAGAGGGTTTATTTTTTTGGAATTCACCCTTGAAGAGTGTTTCTCCTGGTAGCCAAATGAGCTGTAGGACTGAAGCTGGCTGTGCTCATGCGCTCTCAAAGGTCAGTTCCATGGTGATACCCCTTGCTCCACAGAGCAATAGATGCCCTTTCCCCTATTTGCTACAGAGCCTACCTTTGGCCTTGCATTCGTGGCTGGAGTGAGCAAGCAGGTCTCTTCACAGGTTTCATTAGTCCCTTCAAGAGCCAACTACTGACTATTTTTTACTATTTGGAAATAAAGTCAAGTTAGATACTGGTGTGAGCAACAAACAACTTTAGATGTGTCTGTAGAGTTGAATGAATAAAGGGACTCCATGTATTCCCTTGGGGCTAAGGCTTCCTCAGAGGGTGTTCAGCCTGCCTGGGCTTGCAGGGGACATATCAGTGACACAGCATCAAATTTTCCTGTGAGAACAGGAGCCAAGGATTTTAGTCCTTGATTGCTCTCTGAGGTTGTGGACTTGAGAATCTTCAATTCTAGTCATTTCCCAGAGGGTGGCACCGTGTTTAACAGCACCACATCAAAACATTTGAGTCTGATGATTAAAATACTATGAAGTACTTCCTCATCAACTTCACGTTTTCTTGTTTATATTTCTGAACAGAAAATATAGATGTGTAATGCAGAGTTCTAAAGACAGCACAAAGGCCAAGAGGGGCATGCGTCCTCATTTTCACCCTGTACCTCAGGAAGAACCTCACTAGATACAGGCAACCCTAGTTTTTTTTTTTTTTTAGTTTTTAACCCTTTATTATATATAAGATTAATAATTAATATTACATGCCTGTAATTCCATTAATATGCCCTTCCCAAAGTAGTGAAATTTACATAACATTTTTTCAAATAACATCTTTACTGAGATATAATCACAAACCATGCAGTTCACCCTCTATCTGCTATTCTGCATCTTTCTTATCAGCTTTTTCTTGGGAAAATCAGTAAACATACCTATAGGAGAGAAAATAGCTTAAGGAACCTCCATTAATCCATCAGTTCTGACTCAACAGTTGTCAAGACTTTGTTATACAAGCTTTAACTGTTTTATTCTTCCTTCTGCTCTTGTTTTCTGCTAAACTATCAGAAAGCAAATTCCAGATAATATATCAGTCTATATGTATTTGTAGGCAACTCTGAAAATATTATCTCTTGCTTTTCTAAATAACGTGTCTTTAACTTGTTCATATCAGTATATTTTAAATTACGCTGTTTTAACATACAGATATGCTGTTTGATTTGTTTTTCTAATGAGATTTCATTTTTTCGATTGTACCACTACTATAAAGCTTGCAAAGTCGAGCTTGGTGGCACATGCCTGTAATCCCAGCAGTCAGGAGGTTAAAGGAAGAGGATCTCTGAAAGTTCAAGGCCAGCTGAGGGTACCTAGTAACTTCAAGTGCAGCCTGAAGTACACAGCAAGACCCTATTTCAGTAACTTCCCTCCTTTCCAGAGTGCACAGAATGTTTACGTATAGTGTACACATAGACACACGTATGTATATACAAACACAACTTGGTATACAAGTCATGCCTATATAAGATAAACTCCCAGAAAGGAAATTGCTGACTCAAAAGAATATGTTGATAGTTATTTTAGTAAATGCTATAAAATTCCTTCCATAAAGGTGGTTGTAATTTATATTTCCACCCATCAGAGTTTAAAAATACAAATTCCTCCAAAGGTTATCAAGTTTTTCATCTTTTCAAGCTTAATGGGTACTTCATTATAAGGTAAACATTTTCCTGTATTTAATAGCCATTAGTATTTCCCCTTTTATGTACACATAACCATTCTGTTAATATTATTCACCCATTTCTCTGTTTATTTCCTTACTGTAGGAAATATTAATTAGATAAGTCCATTTTATATGATATATACTAAGAATATTTCCCATTTGTTGTTTACTGTTTGTATTTGTTTGTGGTAATTTTCCCCCTGAATAAGTGTCTGATTGTTTTCAAGTAAATAGACCAATTTTTAATGAACATTGAACATTATACTTCTATTTGAATTATTTTTAATTTTTGGGCTGGGGAAATAGCTCAGTGGCTTAAGTGCCTGCTTAGCAAGCATAAGGTCCTGAGTTTGATCCCCCAGTACCACTGAAAAAAAAAGGTAAATTATTTTCAATTTTTTCATGTTTTCCATTAGCCTTTTTTTCTTTTGGTCCTTCTACTTTCTCTCACACACACTCTTTCTCTGTGTGTCTGTCTTCTCTCTATGTCTCTGCCTCTGCGTGTGTGTGTGTGTGTGTGTGTGTGTGTGTGTGTGTGTATGTGTCTGTGTCTGTCTGTCTTCTTTTTATACATTGTTTTTTGACCCATCTAGAACTTATTTGCAATACACAATGTTGATCCGCTTTTAATGCCACCTTTACTCTTTTTGCCTTTGTCTCGTGGTAATATAGCAAGCCCTACCTTGCACCCCCTAAATTTAATACAGTTCCCCTCTGTTCCTTTTATTTGAATGTTTCTTTCCACCTATCAGTATGGGCAGTTTGTTGCTACAGTTCTTCCCTTAAGGGAACTTATTAAGTCCACCCTTGACCCCTTAACCCCTGGAAAATTTTCAGCTGCTAATGACCTCATAAACATGCATTGTTAAAATCTGTAAGAGTTAAAAGGTGCTGTTCCCAGACCCTGATTACTTCCCCTAGACTGAGCAGAAATAACGCCTCCACTTGCCTCTGCTGAGTGAGCGTAACTCCTGCGCCTTCCTGAGTGCTGCCGTGCAGCCTCTGCAAGGTCTGTAAGCTGAGCGCAGTCTTCAGCTGAACAAATACCTCAAGCAGGGGGAAGTGCCGTGGGCCGAATGAAAGTACCCTGGGGGTGGAACTTGGGAGTCTGAAGGCAGCCTGCTTGGACAGGACAGAAAAAGAATGTTCCTAAATGTGTGTTAAGAGTGTGAATCTATCTGTGGTGACAAAAATACGCGTGTATTGTGTTATTATTATTATTTTTTTCTTTTTTTTTTTTTTGAGGTAGGGTCTTGCTGTGTAGTTTAGGCTGTGCTCAAACTCACTGCATAGCCCAGGCTGGCCTCAGCCTTGTGGTGATTCTCCTTCCTCAGCCTCCCAAGTGCTGGGAGCACAGGTGTGCACCACCACACCTGGCTGTGTTATCATACTTTAACCCACACGTTGACTAAACAGGATGTTTCACCATATATCCTGGGGGCAGAGAGAGACTATTGTTTCTGCTTTATATTCTCAGTATTCAGCACAGAGCAAACTCATTAGAGGAATGAACCAGGCCATCACCATTTCATTTATGAGTTAGTTATAATGATATTTTGTACTTGGATGGGTGAGAAATTAAGGTAATATACAAGAAAATTCAGCTGAAACTTGAACTTCACTTATGTGTGGGAAGCTGAGTTTCACACAAGAACTAATGCAATCTGACATAACAGCTGCAAGAAAGACCAATATTTGTTTCTGCTTTGCCCAACCAAAATCTCACTCCAGTACTTGTGGAATGTACTGTGGGGGTTGTTCAGCTTCACTGTGAAGAAGTTGAAATAATTGCACTTAAAAACTCACTGTGCAAAGACATACAGGACATTTGGTCTTTGCTAAATATTACTTCTGTGCTGCATTCATTTGTTTTCCTTTAACTTCTTTTTCAGAATATTGACAGAGTTGTGTTTGTTGGGAATTTCCTTAGAATTAATATGGTCTCCATGAAGCTGCTAGCATATGCCATGGATTTTTGGTCCAAAGGACAACTGAAAGCTCTGTTTTTAGAACATGAGGTACGTTGAGCTTTTATAGCTGTTAACTGCCTTACATGTACTGTATTTTGATTTGCCTAATATATGAGAAGGTCTTCTAGTTTTAAAATTGATCAAGTAGAAAATTTGCCATATAAACGAAGATTAAAAAGAACTATATGTAAAACAGAAGATTCCTTATCAACAAGTGGTACTGGTTGTTGTTTAATAAAAAGAAGTCACTGGGAATGTGAATGTTTCTCAAAAAAGTAAAAACAGAACCACCATGTGGTGCAGCCATCGCACTTCAGATATTTCCCCAAAAGACTTGAAATTGGTATATTTAAGAGATGTCTACTGCCCATGTCCATTGCAGAACTCTTCACAATAGCAAGACATAGAATCAGCGCAAGTGTTCATCAGCGGATGAATAGATAAAGTAGGGAACATACTAGCATACTGTTCAGCCTTTAAAAAGAACACAATTCTGTCCTTTTTAACAACATGAATAAAATTGGGGGCATTATGCTAAGCAAAATAAGTCAGGCACAGAAAACAGTTTATGTTCTTACTTACATGTGGAATCTAAAACGATTTATAGAAGCAAAGAGTGGAATGGTGGTTATAGAGGATCGAGGTTGTAAAGGATAGGTAGCTAGTGGTCAAAAGAAACAAATTATAAAGAAAAAAAATTTTGAGCTCCACAATATGGTATGGTAAACATAGTTAATAACATTTTATATATTTCAAAATAATTGGGAAAGTAAATTGAAAAAAGCTAAATGTTTGAGGTGATATATTATATTTATTCCACATTACATTCATAAGTTATAGTATCACTTTGTAGTGTATGCTGGTCAGCTTTTCCATTGCTGGGCAAAAATTTCTGACTCTCGCATCTTGAAGGAGGAAAGGTTTCCATTGGCTTGAGGTTTCAGGGGTCTCAGTCCATGACGGACTATCTCCAACGCAGAACCCACATGGTGGAAGAGTGAGATAGAGTTACTTCTCATTTCATGGTGGCCAGGAACCAGACCAGGCAAGGAAGAGCCAGAGAAAAAGGGGGCCGGGAACCAGATAGAGTCCCCAGGGTCATTCCCTGTGACCCACTCCTCCAAGTAGACTCTGCCTCCTAATGGTCTCTTCAGTTATGAAGTCATCACCATTGATGAGGTTTTGTCCCCATGATCCAGGCACCTCTCCAGGAGTCTCTTAATTCTGACAATCAAGTTTAACTAGCCCACACTCCATAGACATATACAACTGTGCATTGTGATTTTACAGTGTAATTTAAACATTGTACAGTGAGCTAATTATTAAAACATCTCTGCTTTTACCATTTTGCTTTACCTTAAAATATGTAACTGTGCATTTAGTTGTTAGGTTTTGATTAGCTTATTTTTTGAGCCTGGCTTATGCCGATTACACTACTATAGTTTTTTGTTGTTGTTGTTCATAATCTGAAAGTATTTGATTTGCAGTTTATTTCCTTAAAGTGAATCAAGAAATTAAGCTTACGAAGTAATTTGGTTACAGAATCCTTGTGTAACATTGTGACATCCACCTCAATAGAAAGCGATGGTTTGCGACCACCTTTTCCAGTCATTTTCAAGAGTTTGCTGAATTTATTTCTGTACTCTTATTATATATGGTTAATAATTAGATTATTGCCTAAGCAGTAAAACTGCCGTAGCAAATGTGAAGGTAAACACAGCAGACTTGGGCGAGTACACAGCTGAACTGGTGAGCACAGATGTGCTTGGACTTCTAAGACTCCTCGGTCAGCCTTGAGAAGTCAGTGTGCCTGGCCAATAATAGACCTGTTAGCAGGGACGGTAGCACCGTTTCACCCAGAGAGCCTTTTATGTAACATCTCTACGGGGATAGGAATCAAGGTTCCCAAGAGCAAGGGGGGGGGGGGTCTTCCCTTCTCCGTTCTTCCTCCGTCTCCTTTAGGATCACTGCTGTAGAGGCCACCATTTATCACAGTGCAGACCTAGTCTCTTGTACTCAGAGCATCAGAAAAGACATTGCAAATGTTAGTATTCTCAATTCCAATTGTAATAAATAACTGCTATTGCACTGTTCTTGTCTCCAGAGTAAATTACTTTAGAAGCTACTGGTGTAGTTAGATGTAGAGCTCTCTGCGCATGTTATGGTTTGTGTCTAGTTGTCCCCCCAAAGCCTCATGCAGTCATGTGGTAGCTTCTAGTCTGTGACTAATTTTTGATCCAGTGCGGGGATTATGGGCATGATACACTTGCCCTAGGGCAGATAATCTGCATACAAGTGTAAGGAGGGGAGAGAAGGTTGCTAGCGGTGGCAGCTTGGTCTCTTCCCTTTGCTCTTTGCTGTTTTCCACCCCCATGAATGGCTGGCCTCGGCCATGTGCCACTCTGCCTTGGCGCCAGCTGAGTATGGACTGAAACCTCCATTAACTGTGAGCTAAATAAACCTTTCCTTCTTGTAATGGATTTCTAACAGGTGGTGAACTTACTATACCCAGCTAAATTAAACTAACGTGGTACTGGGTGCAGGAGGCCAACCTGAGGATTGTTGCCAGCAGCATAAAGGCAGAACAGGAGAAGCTGCTGAAACACTGTTAGGGATGCTGTTTGGAGAAGCTGTTGGAGCTGTTGGAGCTATTGGAAGCTGTTAGTTCTCTTGGGCTGTTCTGCAGGAGGACCTTGTCATATTGGCTTTCCCAATGAACTTTGGAGAAGCTTCAGTCCTCATCTTAAGCATCAATTCCTGGCTCCAGAGGTGAAGATGGTTCACTGCTCAGCCTCATGAAACTTTTCACATTGGCTTTCCTGATGAGAAAGCTCTGGTGCTTGGGGGAGCTCTGGTGCTTATGTTGAGCTTTGCTAATAGCTCTAGTTCAGATTCCTCAGCTTGCTGGCACAGATCCTTCATCCCACTGGCATAGACTTCCTAGCCTCCACCAGTGAGTAACCTTTGGATCATGCCAGCACAGATCTGTGAAGCGGGACTGCACGCGGCTTTGTTGTGGGCTCTAGGCCTCCAGTTGGACCTATGGGAGGCTTTATGCCCTCAGCTGGGTTCTTTAGTATTTAGTGTGTGGATAGATTTCCTGCACTTGTAGTATGTGATTTTTGGGTAATTCATTATAAAATGCTATTATAAAACATGTCCTGTACTATATTGTTCACCTTGCAAAAACACTTCCTTAATTTTGGGTGTTGGGTATTTTGTCCCAGCAACAAGAGAAGACTAACTGAGACAGTGCACATTTTGCTTTAGTAGAGCACATAAAATGAAAAGACCTTAAATAGTAGAGGCCAATAATGGAAATTAACACTGAAGTTCTTTTCCCCAGCTTTCTGGCTTTCTGTCTCCTCTCAGGGCTAAAGCATGGAGTAATAAAAGGTTCTTTTTGGGTGAGGGAGAATAAGGTCCCAGGTAATTTACTCTTCTCTCCACAACTGAAAGAGCTCCCTTTGATTCTACTTGTTTATGATTTTCACATGAGGTTTTGTTTGAAAAAGCAAATATATCACATCTTGTAAAGCATACATGAAAGAAAAAGGAAAACCATGGTTCTGGTTCAATACAGTTGTCATAATGAGCAATAAAATCCAGCACTCTCAATTATTTTATCTGGCATTTATCTGTATTGTATCTGTCAGATTTATATCTAGATCTTGACCAAAGAATATCGTAGATCGAAGAGTAAAGCACACAAGCTGTTAGGAATGAAAAGTTATCCTTAAGAGCATGTGTTTTGGATTCTAAGATAGTGAGCTCCAGCATTTTTAGAAAAACTACTTCTGTAGGTAAACATGCTGTCACCTGCATCACTGTATACTTCTCAACCTTTGTGGATCATAGTTTTATAGATTTGTTACTATATATTGTAACTTACTCTCTCTGGTCAGTGAACCTCTTCAAAGTGTCTGCTGGAAAGTTCTCCACATTCTTAAATTCACTTTGGTGTAGGCAGGCTTTGCCGGGAAATGCTATGGAGAGACGACTTCTAGGAGGCAAGGGATTGATGGTTTTCAGTTCACTTGCCTTGGATTTAGGAGTCCTTGCTTGCTGACTTACCTTTTACTCAATTAGTATTATGGAGGTGAAGATGGTTCACTGCTCAGTCTCATGAAGCTTTTCACATTGGCTTTCCTGATGAGAAAGCTCTGGTGCTTGGGGGAGCTCTGGTGCTTACGTTGAGCTTTGCTAATAGCTCCAGTTCAGGTCCCTCAGTTTGCTACTTCTGTAGGTAAACTAAAATCAAGCCACAAGTTTCAAAGTACAGCCTTTTGTTGAGTATGATATCTTAGATAATAACTTTCACTGTATTTTAGCATTTTTTAAAATGGGCTGATAAAATATGTCTCATAGATTAAATGAGTACATTCATGTAAAATACTTAGAAAAGTTCTAACATATAGTGAGGCCTCAATAAATGTCACCTGATAGCAACACACAGCAAAGGTCCTGCCATAGCTTACCACAGCCATAGCCATCACAGCAGTAACTGTCAGGCAACTAGCAGAGCAGCGCAGTGTCCAGACTTTTAGAAACCAGGTTGCTGTGGATTGAATATATGAGTGTCATCCCTTTGCATCCCAATTCATGTGTTGAAATCCTAACCCCTAAGATGACAACAGTAGGAGGAAGGGCATGAGGGAAGAGATTGGATCACAGAAGTTGACCTTTTATAAACGGAATCTGCAAAAGAGGCCCAAGGGAGCTACCTTGCCTCTTCTGCCATGTGAGACTGTGGCAAGAAAGACAGCAGTCTGTGAAGAAGCAGCCCTCAGCAGATACCTTGATCTTGGTCTTCCCAGCCTCCAGGAACCTAAACAAATTTCTAATTGTTTATAAGCCGCCTAGCATAAGAAACCCAGCAGACTTAAGATACAAGTTAAATTTCTGAGATTCATTTTATTTTCACAGAAACAGGGGTTTCTTTTTCTACACAGGGGCAAAGTGAGGCTGACTTAAGAGTCTTTCCTGAGTCTACTGACAGAAGCTTAGGGCTTTCTGCAGTGACATACTGTCTTGCCACTAAACAGATCAGAATATTGACCCCTGGCACAAGTCTTGAAAGAGTAATAATTTACTTTATTACCTTTTGTTTCTCATCTGTGAAATAATATGAATTTTGTCGTGGCAAAGATGTATATTGCTAGCATTTACTTAGTACACATTAAGAAATGTGTCAGATACTATTCGAAGCTCTTTACATGTGTTCACTTATTTTAATATATATAAACAAGTAGGCATTGATAAGAGCCTTGCTGTCTCTCACCATGTTTCACAGCAAAGAGTTTGTTTGCTTTAGTTTGGTTTTATCCATGGTCCTGGGGATTAAACCCAGGAGCTCTCTTGTGCTAAGCGTGTACTCTATTACTGAGCTATATTACAGCTGGAGAATTCAGTTTTTAATTTTCTTCTTCCTCTATAAAATAAGGGGCAGTACTGCTAGAATGGTTAAACAGAATAGGTCTTTGGCTCAGAGTCAGTTCTATAGAAGATTTCTGTTGTTTTTTATAGGGCTACTTTGGAGCTGTTGGGGCACTGTTGGAACTGTTCAAGATGACCGATGACCGCCGAGATGAGCAGTAGCCCGAGCAGCCTCAGGCGAGTGCGGAGCGCTGACAGCTGCTGCTGGAGAAGGCAGAAGTTGCTGTGGAGTGGAAGCCAAGCCATTATGGCAGACGGAACCTGCTGGATTTGTAAATAACTGAAAATCCTTCTAGCTGATCTTTTATTCTTAGGTTTTGAGTATATGATTCAAAATGGGGAATATAAGAGGTTTTTCTGTATACTGTATTTTTAAAAAAAAAAATTTTTGTGCAGCGTGGCCAAACCTACCAATTTTATTATGTATTAACTTTGAAAACTTGTTTAATGCCTAAGAAGGACCTGAAATGTAAGTGCTGTTCATTTTTCTTCTGGGGTTTACTGATCAGTGTGATAATTTTAACTTTATTTAGTAATTACTCTAGGAGATTTTACTTTAATTATATTTTTCATGACGTTTCATGATTCACTGTTGGTTTCCAATGAAACTACAAATCTGGCATGTTTTACTGTGAGCACTGTTGTTGTTTGTTTGTTTATCCTTTCTTTTCCGTATGAATGTCTTAGGGGATGAAAAGAACCGTCCTCCTGTCGATTTCCTCAAGTGCATTCCCTCTGCCTTTCCCATAGCTTCACTTTAATGTAATTATCCATATCAATCAAGGTGCTGACCAACTCCTTACAAAATTAAAAATACAACTTAAAGCTCTCGAGAATGCCCATGAAGAGAAGACTCAAAAATATTAATAAATTTAATGAGTTTGGCAAAAAATTAAAACTACCTGCCATTTTATTTTATCCTTTTTTATAAATATAGTGTTTCATTGGATTTATTTTGTGCTACATTATGTTAAATTGGAATATTCTGTGATAAAATATCCTTGTGTATACATATAAATGACAACAAATCATTGTGCAAGAAGTTTGGAAATTATTGGGAGAAATTTCCCAGTAGTTCAATTACTTGTCAGATGTAGGAGAAATCATGATTTTAAATAACAACTAGTTATACCCATCGGTTTTGTATATGTGTGTACCTAGGAGCTTTGTAACAACACATCTTAATAATGATAATGTCCTCTTCATTTTTAATATTTTAAACTGAAAACTGGACTTCAATGCCAGTTGCTAAAATTAAAAATTAATTTATGATACTAATCTCCCTATATATAATTTTTTGAAAGATCCCACTAACTTTCAAACAAAGGTCTTGTACCCAGATTGAAACACTCGAGCTCGAATGGTCTTCTGAGTTATTATTGGAGGGATTTTTGAAGGGCAATGCAATTGCTCCAGGATGAATTGTCCTTTCTCTGCCTTCTGAGCACCATCTTTAGTTTCTGTCGCTTTAAATCTTGAAGAAGATGATGTTAATTGAGGAATTTACTTGTCTGGGTGAAATAAAGCCTGTTCTTGTTGTGATGTTTTTAGTGTACGTGTTGTTTTCATTTCTTAATCTTTGTTTTCATGTGTTGTGTTTTTGCTACTCTACATTTTGTGATTTGAGGTTTTCCCATAAATGTGGCAAAGTCAAAGACTGTCTTCAGTCAAAGCTACATCCTATGTAGAGTTTTGGTTTTTTTTTAATCTAGCTTTTTGTTCTTATATAGCCGACTCCTTAATGCCAGACTATCACTGATATACTTGATTACCAAGGAGTTCAAAATTGGTTCATAACTAATACATTTTATCAGCTTCTGCCTGTCTTGAAGCAATTCAAGGAACTAAGGTATTCTTGAGAAAGCCACTATTTCCAGATCACCTATATTAGGTGCCTTTTGACCTTTTTCCTCCATTCTTACACCCATCAAGATGTTTGTTCTATAAAGGAAAACTACTGGAACTCTGTTTTTTAAATGATCTGAGGGCTGACCAAATATCTCAGTGGATTAAAGCACCTGCTTAAGCAGATGCAGTGGCCAGGGTTCAATCTCCAGCATGCCTTGCCTGCCCTGCCCCCAGGCACACTGAGCCAGTGATTGAGACTGGGCGGTAATGGTGGCTGTAATCCCAGCTCATGGGAGCTGAACACAGGTCGTTCACTACGAGTCCAATCTATGTAGTGTGACCCTGTAGACCCTGTACTGAAATACAAAAATAAATAAATAAATAATAAATGATCTGAAATAATTTTGTCTCTCATTCCAAATTTCTAAAATATTGGTTTACCTGAGGAAATAATTTAAGTGTTGGCTATATATACTTAGTCTGTTTTTAACAAAGAACTTACAACCTAAGGATTTTTCACATCCGCTTGAATGTGGATACTTCCTTGAGACTACACTTCACCAAGAAACTTAGTGGGAAGAGCTTTTATCATGTACTATATGAAGTTAGGATGGCTAGGTAGTCCAGTACATGGCTTTTTATCATGAAATAGGTTTGGTTTGAGTCCTCACTGGCCAGTTACTAGCTGTGCACATGAACCACTAAACCTCTATCAAAGTCCTACTTTCTCTCCTATAAATCAGGGCAAATAATCATTCATATCTACATTTAAAGAACTTAGTATGAGGGTAACAAAGAGCACTTCATTTATGTTAACTGTAATTTTAAAATAGATGTCTTAAATCCATTAAATCAGTGATTCCTAACATTCTGGAATATGTAGAACCTGGTTCAGGGTAGAGTTACATCACAGATACTTGTGTTTAGGCACATCACCATGTCTCATCTGTAATTCCCAAATTCCATACTGTTTTTTTGTTTGGTATTTCTTTTCTTCTTTTAAGACACTGTATCTTGTTTGGGCTCGGCGTGAACACCTTGTGTAGCCCAGGCTGAACTAGAACTTGCAGCAGTCCTCTTCCTCCAGCTCCCAAGTGCTGCGATTCCAGGTGTGCCCCCACTGTGTCTGGCTCTCAGACTTCAAACTACCTCGATAACCTGCTTCACAGCAAAAGCTGACCTGAGCATTATTTATCACAAATAATAAGTCTGCTCACTTATTTTTGTTGAAAGCTATTATTATGTTTGATGATAGAGTATTGATCCTAAGGTGTTAAATAATAAATGCTTTTGAAATTAAAAGATATGTAGACCTAAAAAATTTTAGATAAAGGAATTATGGAAATATAGCTATATTCTGCAAGGAAAAGTTTCATTACTAAACATATAATGTCAGATCAGGACTACAAAGAAAAAGTAAGCTAGGTTATGGGGCTAGAGCAGAGATAGTTTCATTTAGGTAAATGAGAAGGGGAGGAATTTCTTTCGTTATAGTGGTCAAAAATAACCTTTCATAGGAAGTGGTGTTTGAGTAACGAACTGAATAAACTTGGGAATGTGCTGAAAAAGCCTGGAAGGACAATTTTTTTGTCATTCATGTCCAATGAAAATGAGAATTTTGAGGATCTGCATTGAGGTCAATGTCTGGAGTTTTAAAAAAGCAAGAGTGGTGGGAAGTGGAGTTTTAGGATATCTCCTCATGGAGTGTGCTAGAAAAGGTTTCACAGACTCTGCCAGTGAGTCCTTCGTGGACCAGGATGAAAGTACTTCCCTCACAGAAGCTGAGTAAGCAGGATCTCTGAGGAAGGAAAGAGCCTGTTTTTTTCAAGAAACTGGAAACCGTTTGCTTCAGCTAGAACCTTGAAGGAGAAACCAGACCTGGGAGAAGAAACTAACCCAACTGTGAAAGGACTCATGACCCATGCTAAAGAGTTTGGATTCTCTCAAGCCATGGCAGGGTTTCAAACTGAGTAAAAGTAGAAAGAATCTTACTTCAAAATGACAAATTGTCCTCTTACTAGATTTATTGACCCTATGGTGCCATACTTCCTGCAGTAGCTATACAGTGGACCCTGTCTTCTCTGTAACGGAGATGGTTAGATACACTCCTGAGAATTTTGCAGAAAACAAAGGTTGCTAATCACTACACCTCTACTACTAGTTTAGTCAGTCAGTGGAAGATTTCACCACCAGGGATCACAGTAAACTCAGGAATTGGCAGGGAAAAAAGGCCATTTTTCTGTTAGCAGAAGGCTGTCCACCCCCCAAAAAAAGATCATGATCCCAAAGTTGTGAGAAATAATTAATGTACACTGCTTAGTGGGTCTACCAGTTGCTTATTCATTCACTATATCTGATTAATTTTTACTGAATATTGATGTGAGAGGCATTGAGCAACATTCAGGATGCTTTTGCTTATGAACAGAACTACAGGGCCCTTCTTTCACTGAGCTTACATTCTGATGAGAGAAATAGACTAAACATTTTAATCACTGTCTTCCTTATTTTCATTGCTGGGACAAAATGCCTGACACCCACAAGCTAAAGGAGCAAAGGAGTATTTTGACTCATAGTTTGTAGATATTTCAGATAGTTGTCTATCTCCAAGGCAGGGTGGCAGGGCTGAGTGAAATGGCAGAGAAGAGAAAGCTTGAGGCAAGGTAGGCAGGAGACAGTAAGCCTTCCTTTTTCCTTCCTTTTTCATCCATCCAAGGTACAAGCCTACTTGTTGGTACCACTCATGCCCAGGTGGTTCTTCCCTCTTCAGTAAATCCATCATCCATACCCAGACCTGTCCTAAACCAATCAGCAGACTAATATAACTTCTCTCACCCACAATCCAGAATCACACACCCTTGATTTGGCCACCTCCCAAATTCTCTACTTGTGAACACTGGAAGTTTTGGGGGAATATCTAGATACAAGCTATAACAATCAATAAATGAAAAGATAATAGGGAATGATTAGTACTATGAAGAAAAGAAACAAAATTATAGACACGAGAGGCACCTATTCATAATCAAATGGTTTGGGGACCTAAATACAGTTAATCTCAGATTTTGAAGAATGACAGATTCACCAGGCTTCCATTCTTGCCACCTCCTTCGTGAAAACAAGTTTTGGGGAACCAGCTTAATAGCTAATTCATTTTATCTTTTTATTTACTTAAAATACTTAAGTTAGCTCCCACTCATTTATGATGTCAAGTATCTTAATATATTAATTTAGTACAAGTTTAAGAGCACAAGTTTAAGCACTTTTTTGAATCTTCATATCATATGTACTTCTTTTTCTCAGCTAATCCACAAGCTCTTATTTTATAATCTCAATAACCTCGCTTTCTGCTGCTGAGGCAATATAACTGCATTTTCTTTTAAAGTCAACATTAAAATGCTAGGTTACAGATACCCATTATCTGCAATACCAAAAAAAAAAAAAAAAAAAATGTACTAAATGTCTTTGCCACCATTTGTTCACTTTTCATAGGTAAAATTAAAGTTGCAAACTTGAATTTAGATGAGTCTGAGTTTTCACCAGTTCTCAGTCTTCAGAGAGTGTTTATCTTTTTAAATTCAAGTATTTTATTTATTTTTTAGGGAAGGGCCTACAGGGTATTCAGAGTCTCACTACTAGATCAGACTTGTAGTGATCCGCCTGTTTACAGCCTCCCCAGTGCTGGGATTACAGGCACACGCCACCATGCCCAGTCTCAATTGCCATCTCAGTACACCTCGGGGGTGGGGCCAGCAAGGCACGCCCAGGAATTGAACCCCAGCCCTTGCACTGGCTTGCAGACACTTTAGTCCGATAAACTATTTGGCTGGCCCTCAAGTATTTTAAAAGATTTAAATGTTTTAGGTACATATAATTTAAAAAGACAAATATTTGTACATGACCAGCTATGAAGACTCAGAGTGTATGACAGTTAACTAGAGGAACAGATTTAATATAAAACATAAATGATACATAAAAGATTTACAAATAGGCTTACAATGGTTCCTACAGCATCAAGGGTGAAAGAATGCAAAAAGGTCATCCACACACTGGATAGCAGTAATGTCCTGTCAAAAGTTGAATGCCCAAGGGCCGGTGAGATAGCTCAGCGGACTATACACCTACTTAGGCAAGCAGAGGTAGGGTTTGATCCCCAGCACCACGTGCTGCACCAGCCCCGCCCCCAGGCAAACTGAGCCGGCCACTGAGACTGGGTGTAGTGGTGCACACACGTAATTCCAGCACTGGGGAGGCTGAAAACAGGAGGATTGAGTCCGAGCTGTATAGTGAGACCCTGTACCAAATACATTTTAATAAAAAAGGAAAAGACAGAAAAAAGTTGGAGACCTGAAGCTCTCAGAGAAGCCCAGTACAACTCTTTTGGAAAGCCAAGGGTCTGTGTAGGAAATCTGAGAAGCGGGATGAAACTCCCCAAAAGAGGCAAAAGGGAAGACTTCCTTGTTTCCCTTGCATTCATCCATCCAGGCTCAAGCCCGTTGGTTGGTGATACCCACATCCAAGGGCAGTTCTTGGTGTTTGCAGTTCACAAGTCAGTCATCCAGACACACTTGTATTGTGCTCCTCTGATTCACCACGTGTGCTTAATCCATTCAAGCTGACACGGAAGTGAACCATCACACGGGAGTAACCTCATTTTATTTCATCAAGTCAAGCATGGTGGCTTTGCATAAAAGGACAAAACAAATGGACTTTTTTGAGTAGTTTCATGTCTAAACATTTCTGAAAATGCATTACCTTCCCCTCATACCCACTGATGGTTTGGCAGGATATAGAATTTTAACTTAGAAATTATTTTCCTCACAATTCTAAAGACATAGCCCTATTTTTGTTGAGCTGCTAGTATTATGGTAAGCAAGCCTAGTGACATTCTGGTCCCTAATATTTTTATGTAACTGTTTCTCCTCTCTCTTTTGGAAACTTTTAGCTTTTTGACTTCTGATTTCAGCACTAACAAGTGAAAAGACTAGAATTGATCACTCCCATATCTTCAATAAGAAAAATGGCTGAACAAACTGAAAGCCAGTGACTTCATGGACCCACCAGAGAATAGAGGTGGCAAAGAAATCTGTCACCTGGACACCTGAAGAGACAGGAAATAAATCACAGCTGAGATCCCTTGTAAGATCTTCACGTGGTGATTCTGCTGGATTACTGAAGGCTGAGTGTAGACTAGTGCAAGAGTGAGAAAATAATGAAGGGCTGTGGTCTTAGGGAAGGGTTTCAACACTTTCATGGATTAGACCTCCACAAACCTCATCAAGTTCTAAAGATAAAAAGTCAAGAAAAATTCCCTCAAGTTTCTAGCAAGGGAAAGGGAAAGGTTCCTTTTGAAATAGGTCTCGAATGTTCTCGATGAGAATGACTTGCTTCCAGGAAAGAAGATTGGCAGAGACGTCTCACCTTGCTGGGGTGTGGAGAGGGGGCACTTGCCCCACTGCCGCCCTCTTTAGCCTCCCTGGCTTCAAAAGGTTGAGAGTTAGAGGAAATTCTAAGAAACCCTGATAAAGACTGCAGCTCAGAGACACAGACTGAGAGTCTGAAATGTAAGAACAAGATTGGAGACTGTTTATCTCCACCACATCAGCAGGGCTCTTGTGTAACACTGGGTTACAAGTAAAAGAGCAGCAAGAGGCAGATTATCTGTAAAGTTATTAGGGGTACCCGAAACAGTGGATTAGAAGGCAAGAACACTGAAAAAGGTCGAAGCTCTTGTCACCTATCGCTATAGCAACATTAAACATAGCCCAACTCCTGGCCAAGTTAATATAATACCTCACAGGTATTTTTATTTCTATTAGTACATACTATCTAGCTTTCAACAAAAGATTATAAACTACTAAAAAGAAAGGAGGATCCAGCTTAAAGAGATAAAGTTCTAGAACCATACTCTGATAAAACACATTTTAGAATTACAGCCAGTGAATAATTATAATACTATATATTAAAATATATAATATATTATGATAAATACTAAAGTAATTATATATATTAAAATGATATATATTGGGATATATAATATTTAAATAATCATCATGTGTATTAGAGTGCTAATAGAAAAAGTACTTAGCATGAACAAATGAGCAATATATAGATAAAGATGGTAACAAAGAATCAAAAGGAAATGCTAACTATAAAAAGCACTACAACAGAATGAGGACTGCTTTGATGAGTTATTAGTAGACTAGCTATGGCTCAGGAAAACTCTTAATCTCGGAGATACATCAATAAAAGCTCTTCAAAGTAAAATTCAAAGAGGATAAAATTTACAAGTAAAAGTTATATAGCATA
>NW_004524622.1:12186691-12190120 GCF_000260255.1 Octodon degus
CCAGCTGCGTCTGGCTTAGGTCTGGCTGCTGTGCTCAGCTCCTTCCTGCTGCGGACCTGGGCTAGGACTGGGTCTGGGGGTTCCCGGAAGTCGGCAGCAATTCCTGTAATTCCAGCTTTGGGGAGGCTGCAAACAGGCAGATCACTATGAGTCCGATCTAGTAGTGAACACCCTGTAGACCCTTCTCGTCCAGTTATTGCGTGGTCCTCGCCTTTATTCCGGGTGATTGCACTACACTTGGCGACCTCGGCGCACTTCTGACGCTACCGCCAGTTCCAAAAGTCCAACTATAACCTCTTAAAGCTTCTTTGTTACACTTAAAGAATCCATGGGCATTTACAAAATCATCCAAAGATTTTCAGATTTGAACCAGTGACACCACTTGAACCAAGACTGATTCTTTGAAGCTGTGTGTTCTAACAGCTGGCTCCTCGAAGCACAGGTGTTTGTTAAGAAATTTGTGGCACTTATTCTGATTCCATACGTCAGTACTGCATGAAGATTATGTTTTTGATTTTTATTTGGGTTATTCTCCTCACTACTATTTTCAGTAATTACAATTTTCACTTTTTGGAAGGCTTTTTGGAAGATATGAAGAAAACAGACCACTTAAAAAAATAAGGTTGGTATTTTAATCAACAAAAGGCCGGGACTATAAAGAACATTGTAATCACATGACCGCACCATGCGTCTGTGTTCCATCAAATCAGGGCCATGGGTGTGATTAATAGCACACTTTGGCTAAAAAGTCAATTGGCATAATTGCAAAAGAAAAGTTTTTCTGGATTTAGTGAGAAAACAAAATAGGCATAGGGTTGAACTTTACATTCCATTCTTTTAAAAGGCATTTTAGTCTTTAAAAAAAAATCTTCATACTTGGGTTACATATTAAACTTGAAGTACATGTGCTATGAACAAAACTGCATCCTGGCAGTGACTTCAAGGATTGTATTGAAGACCATGTATCAGTGATTACAGCCATTAATTCTACACAGACGGCAGGCTATCCTGATGCTGCATTAATAGCAAAAGTGGTGTGTTGGAGCTTTATTAAAACGCCAGTGTTAAAAAAAAAAAAAAAAAAAAAAAAAAAAAAAAAAAAAAAAAAAAAACGCCAGTGTTTTAAAATTTGAGGGGAATTCACTCTAACTCACCCTCCTTCGCTCTGTCCCTAGGGAAGTACACAGCGCTTCGCAATGCTGGCTCAGAAGTGCGAACTCCAAACGTGTTTACAGTGGCGGATGGAGGAGGGGTCTCAGGGATGGGCGAGGTCAGATGTCAGGACTCCTGCTGCCCGTACTCTGACAGCTCCTTGGTCTGTCCTCTCCTTAAAACTGTTAGCTCATGAGACTGGGTGTGGTGGCACACACCTGTAATCCCAGCCCTTGGGAGGCTGTAAACAGATGGATCACTACGAGTCCGAACGAGTAGTGAGACCATGAACACCCTGTAGACCTTCCCCCCCCCCAAAAAAAAAAAAGAGTTCATTTCCTCGCTATTCGAAGCCTCAGCATTGGCACTTTTTCCGACAGACAATTCATTTTCCATATCAGAAGAGATTAGGAAAAGAGAGAAACCTGCAGGAGCAAAAAGCCATATTGCAGTATTCTTAGCCTCAAGGTAAGAACCTAGTGAATCTAAGACTCAGCACAGAGGAGCTATGTAGTAAATCTTGTCAAATATGTTGCCTCCCCTCAGATTTTCCTCAGCTCACTTGAACTTAGAGATGATTTTTTGTTGTCCTGTTATTTATTAACACATTCCTACAACAGATACTATTTTAGAACTCAGCAAGTATTTCCTGCAGTACAAAGTGCTAGACAAACATTTTACCCAGACACTTGATTTCTATCCACCAATTGGTATTAACGAATAACCATCACTGAACTTTCCGAGCACTTGCTTCTACTTGGTGTTCAGTAGTTTTCTTGAAGCACAGGATACTTATTTTGCCAACGAGACCAAGAACCATTTATGTGCCTTCCATCAAGGGGCACATCCAGTCCACTTAGGCTTCTGTTCCAGGATATAGTTATTTATGTGCCTAGGAAACTGGTGCAGAGCCCATAAAGTGCAGATTCTTTGGCCTCGTTAGAGAATGTCCAGATGTTCCACAGTTTTGGAAACCTCCCCAAGAGGTTCTGTGTGCAGTCAAGGGTGACAATCACTGGGGTGATGACCTGGAGACGCGCCAAAGGTAGGACTCCACGTTCTCGGCCTTGGTAAACGTCCAGTGAGAGGCCAGCCTGCAAGTGCGTGTGGGAGGCGAACAAAACATCAAGTTTTTCTGGGCAGAAGGATGATGCGATCAAAACTATGTGTCTTTATTTTGTAATTTGGACGGTTTTTTTTTCCTGCCAATTTAAAGTTAATAAAAATAATGTAATCTCCATGTGATAGCTTATTAATACCATGTCTGTTGAGGACTCCATTTTCCTCTTATATTCTACTTCCCTCTCCTAAAATAAGCAAGTGAGCTCAGCTACATAGATATTTCCAACTTTTTCTGTCTTTGTGCATTCACAGGTATTCGTGGAGCTAATAATTTTATCACCAGAGATTATCTGTGGATAATGTTTTATGAATTAGAAATATAAATGCATGCATGAGAATAATGAAGTGTAATATGAATTTGTTTTTATTTTACATTGACATAGTTAATATATTTTAAAATTTATTTAAAATTTTTAAAAAATTAGAGTAGTTTTATTTATTTTTGAGGAACCAGGGATTGAGCTCAGGCCCTTGCACTTGCCAAGGAAGTGCTTATTCCACTGAGCCATCTCACCGGCCCTAGAGTAGTTTTAAATTCAGAGAAAAATGTGAAGTGTGGAGCTGCTTCATTCTTTGCGCCAGCTTTCCATGCGCTGAATGTCTTCCATTAGCGCAGTACACTTGATAGATGCTTATATAGCTAATGAAACTGCATTAACATATTGTAATTACATAAAGTATGCACTTCATTCCGATTTCTATCTAATATTCTTTTCTTCTCCAGGATCCCATCCAGGACATCATGTTATGATTCACTGCAATGCCTCCTTAGATGCCTTTCACTGTGACAGGGTCACAAACTTTCCTTCTTTCTGACGACAGTGACTTTTTGAGAAGCACTGGGCCAGCGTTCTGCGGATCCCGCAGCTGGGATGTGTCTGATGTTTCCTCCCAAGATTAGGCTGGGGTTGCAGGTTTGGGGGTGGAAGATCACTGAGGTACAGAGCTATTCTTAATTGCAGTGTGTACGAACTCTCCACCTGGCTTATCAGGAGGATGTTGACTTGTGTACCTGGGGGCAGCGTCTGTCACCTTCCTGCACTGTGTACTTTCCCCTTTATGCACGCTGTGCTCTTAAACAAATCCATTTTTTTAACATTTATTTATTTATTTTGTGTGTGTGTGTGTGTGTGTGTGTGTGGCCAGCTCAGCCCA
>NW_004524622.1:12190220-12196748 GCF_000260255.1 Octodon degus
AGCAGGAAACTCTCCGCACACTCACCAGACCTGGGCTAGGACTGGGTCTTCATTAAGTATTTTCATTAAGCTCCCTAATTGTATAGATTGAAGTTAAGAAGTGTTAAATGTCATTTTAAAAAAAATGTGTTTGGTACAGGGTCTCACTACACAGCTTGGGCTTATAGTAATGCTCCTGTTTTCAGCCTCTTCAGTGCTGGGATTACAGACATGCACTACCACACCCAGACTTGGTCACTGGCTCAGTACTCCTGGAGGCAAAGTTGGCAAGATAGGTCAGAGGATTAAGTGCCTACTTAGGCAACTGCAGGGACTGGGGTTCAATCCCCGCATCATGTGCTACCATTGTAAATTTTAAATAGGACTCTTTTTGGCATTCTCCTTGGATGTTTAATTGTGTATGTTGGATTTATAAATTTTAAAATGGGTAGTTGCATACTGGGGAGATAGGTTGGTGGTCTAAGCACCTCCTGGCAAGTGCAAGGACCCAGGTTAGATCTGTGGTACTGCATTCTACGCTGGCCCTGCACTGAGCCGGCCACCAAAACCAGACGTGGTGGCGCATGCCTATAATCTCAGTGTTGGGGAGGCTGAGACAGGAGAATCACCATGAGTCCAAACTGTATAGTGAGACCCTATACCAAATAAATAAATAAATAAATAAAAAGATTTACAAATAATAGTAAAATAAAATAAGCAATTGCTCTTCTGACAGTCAGTTCATGTGGCAGCATCGGCAGTGGATTTGCCACATAGTAACCTAGGCAGTACTTGGACAGGCACAATGAAAGGGAGGAATGAGAGGATTATCCACAGATCCTGCCAAGACAACTTGAGGTAACTGGGTGAAAATGGTTGGTTGTCTAGAAGAATTCAGTTTGTTGGCTCTGTCCTGAACATTTAGTTAATAGCCCAATTCTTCGTGTCCTTTAGCCTGTGTTTCTAAGGTCTGCAGTGACATCAGCTCTGCACAATAGCCTCCTGTTAATTAAACCTGAAGATTGTCTCTGTGAAATCTAGCTGAAAGAATCCTTTTGCACTGGAAAGCCTGGTCTCAGAGAAAAGCACAGTTTCATCTCAAGCATAATCTGTGTGAATGGTCATCAGGAATAGAGTTACAATTTTATTTATTTTATGTATTGTATTGTATTGTTTTGAGTGCTGGGCATTGAGTCCAGGACCTTGCAGATGCTAAATTTATACTTTATCACTTAGCTACATGCCTAATCATCAAGATTTAAATTCTTTTTTTCTGTAGTTTAGGGAAGGGTCTACAAGGTGTTCAGGGCCTCATTACTAGATCGGACTCGTAGTGATTCCCCTGTTTACAGCCTTCCAAGTACTGAGATTACAGGCGCACCACCATGCCCAGTCTCAATCGGCTTCTCAGTGCACCCCGGAGGCGGGGCCGGCATAGCAGGCCTGGGGATTGCCCCGGCCCCTGCACCATCTTGCAGGCGCTTTAATTCACTGAGCTATTTGCCCTACCCCTACATAAATTTTGAACAGTTTAGAGAATATCAATTAGGAAGTCACCTGCACTGGTCTCTCACCGGTTCTGACAGGGCACTGGCTGGAGGGGTAAAGTTTAGACCAGAGATGATTTTTTAATGTTCTTCTGAGCATCTCTGAGCATCTATGATTTTAAGCATCTGGCATGGGGCTTGCCCTTTAAGAACTACTACATGAAAATGAGTTCACAGCTATAACAGATTAAGCCTCTTAAGCTTGGCACTCCATGCACATAATCTTTAATCCATCTAGATAAGGAATGAGTGGGGCAAGGATTATTTCTTCCTTCTGATCTTTTGCCACCTTCACCTCCTCCTCTTTACTCCCACCCCTTTGTTCAGGTTTTTTGTTGTTGTTGTTGTTGTTTTGCCTTTTTCCCCCAATACTGTTGGCAGTGAAACCCAGTGCATATGGTGCATGCCAAGCAGGCTCTCTGAAAGTGAGCTACATCCCTTACACCTTATCTTCATTTTATAGAAGAAAAACTGAAGTGTGGAAAGAGAAAAGAATTTGTCATGACCATGAACCAGTAACCAAGACTTCTGGAAAAGGCTTCTGGGAAAAATTCAAGCTTTTTTTTTTTTTTGACCAAGTGATTCAGGAGACCATTATTTTATTTTATTATTTATGTATTTATTTTCTTTCTACAGAACCAGGGATGAACACAGGCCCTTGTGCTTTCCAGGCAAGCGCTTTTTGTACTGAGCTATCTCCCTGGCCCCTTGACCAAATGATTCAAAGATTTTCCTCTGTCCTCCAAAAGAGATTGTGTGTAGAGCCAGAATGTGCACTTCTTTCATTTATCTCACTGAAATTTCTGCAAGCCTGGGGCCCAGATTTCCTTCCTGAATCCCCTGTTTTCATTCATTAAAGGTTAACATCTCTCCATTTGCTTTTTCTTTTTTCCTTTGTCGTGCACTCTTGCACTTCCACACGTTAGACTTGTGCACACTAGTGTTTATAAAACAAGCAAAGCGATGCTGCAAAATACAAGAGATCAGAGAGACCAGCGGGGAAAAGGGGGATCCATTTCCAGGATTTCAGATACACAATGACCTAGTGGAACTCAGCCAAAGAGCAGGGCTGTAGAACAAAGGAAAGGTCTTAGGTTTATGCACTCGGATGAGGGGGTTGGGTTGGTCTTTAGAAACTGGGGGAGGGTAGGACAAGGGAGGGCTCAAAAGTAAGTCAAAGCAGTTAGTAACTTAGCCTTGAAAGAAGACAGAGCCTTCTGAATCCTGAGAGAACAAGATGGCATAAACTCTGTTTGCGGGACATAGTTGCCAATCTTAATCAGTACCAGAAAAAGGAGTTCAAGATACCGAGGAGGACCAGGGGAGTTGGAGAGGGTTGCTCTATAAATCCTGCTTCAGCAAGGAGGCAAAGAAATAGACAAAATCCTGACTTACTGACTAAACTGCTATGTGGTTGAAATATGGATTCCATTTTGTCCAGGAAGAAAATCACTGACTAAAGACTCATGCAGAATTATTTTTGAAAAATAAAATGACTATTAATTGCTAAATCATTGTTCTAAATTATTGTTTGAAATAAATATTTCCTATCCTGCTCCATAACTTGTATTTCTTAGTTCTGCTGTTACTTTAGAAAATTTGTATCTCTCGGAAACGGGATGGTCTCAGTAAGACTTTTCTCATTTTTCAGTGATTAAGTTTTGGGAGAAGGGTAAATAAAAACTATGCAACAATGGTACTTCAGTTTGTGAATTTACAATCCCCAGAACCGCAAAAAAAAAAAAAGTGTATGAATTTACTTTGTTTTATGATTTGGAGGAAGATGGCTTCAGTTTTGTTTGTGAAGGGAAGCTGGCTGTGGTTCTGTTTGTCAACTGATGTGAAGTCTGTGAATAGAAGCAACATTTGGCCGAGTGCTTTGGTTTGTGAATCAAATTGTTTGCCTTCAAAAGCATTCCTGAACCAAAGTATTACTGCATTTGGCTTTTAGTATATAATTCTCATCAGAATTAAAAAATTTTAAGGACAATACATTTTTTGGTTTCAGCAAAGAGGCCTCCTTTCCAGAATTACTTTTTAAGTCACCTATCTTTTTGTTCCGATTATACTTGATGTTATGAATAGCTTATAAGGATGGTTTATAAAGGGTGTGAGGGTTGTCTTTATTCCTGTTCAGTTTTTTATCTGTATAAATGATGTAGGTCAAAGAAGATATTCGAGTTTTATATGGAATTCTAGTTTGCCAGTAATTTACACCAGCACCATTGCTCAAATAAGCATAAAAGTCTGATGTGAGAGGATGTTTATTCAAGAAGATGCTGGTGATGCGGAGTATTTTAAAGGGTTATTTCGGCTGATCACCCTAGAATAACCTGAGAGTGTGTAAAATGCCTATTTTGAAGCCTTTTTCCAGACTGACTAAATTTGGACCTCTGAAAAAGTGGTCACAGAAAGGGGAGGAGGGATTTGGAGAAAAAGAAAAGAACTGTAAAAAAGAGCTTGTTCTAAAAGGGGAGGGGGAGACCAGTTGGAGGGAAGAGCGGGGAAAGGGATTAAAAAAAGAACTGAGATATGTGTATTGAAGAAGCCTCTGTGCTGAATGCATTCAGTACACACTGCAACTTTTTTTTTTTTTTTTTTTTTTTTTTTTTTTTTTGGCGGAACCAGGGATTGAACTCAGGCCCTTGCACTTGCCAGGCAAGTTCTTATTCCACTGAGCTATCTCCCCGGCCCCATCATTACATACTGCAAACATGTACTGATCTAAAAAAGAAATTTCCCCACATGATCCTTAAACATTTATGACCTGAGAATTTTTTTTTTTTTTTTTGAGAATCAACTTTTTTTATATGTATTTAGTACAGGTCTACAGAGTCTCACTATGTAGATTGGACTTCTAGTGATACTCCTGTACTCAGCCTCCCAAGCACTGGGATTACAGGTGTGCGCCACCATGCCCAGTCTCAGTCCCTCTCTCAGCACACCCGGGGGGGGAGGGATGGGTGGAGCACCCAGGGATTGAACCCCGTCCACTGTGCTCTGCCTAAGCAGGCACCTTAGTCCCCTGAGCAATCTAGCCAGCCCCAGAGAATCACTTTCTTAAAGCTTACTTTACTCCTAGCATTACAAAGCATATCCAGTGGGCTGTGAGTGTAGTTGTGGTAGGGCCCATGCTAAGTGTGTACATGGCTCTGGTTTCCATGCTCAGTATAAAAGAAAAAAAAAGCCCATCATGTTAACCCTTGAGAAAAAATTTCCTGTTGTTTTAACAGGTAATGCCCAGTGGTAGGAAAGCAGTTGTGGGTACTGATCTGCTGTCGAGTAACCCAACTCAACTGCTGATTTTCCGTGTTCAACATAATTGTACCTCATGAGTATCGGCCACCCATGTTTGCTGCATGATCACTAGTGTCCCTGTAACAACTGAGACAAAGGTGTCTCCTACAGTATCTTGAAACTGATTTTGGAAACAGTTTTGTAATCTAGTTTTCAGTTTCCATTCTGCTCCCACATTTTTCTGTTGGCATGAGGAAGACTTTGTTCTGAGTTAGTTTTGTAGGGGAGGGGGAAAAAAAAACACTTAGTAGGGCACTTACTCTGCTTGAGACTGTCCAGGCTTCACCTCAGGGAAGCCGCTTCCTCCCGCCAACTGTGGAAGCACCCAGAACAACTTCTGAGAGTCATCATGTGCTTACTATTGCTACCATCTCCAGTTCATCCAATAAGTGTTGCATTTTGGAAGTACTCTAAGATAACTCTGAAATTTTAAGGACGATTTACAAAAAAATAGAAAGATGTCATTTCTTCCAAACTTACTATTATACTGAACAGCAAAGTGGTATTGTATAACTATTTGGCACTATGGGAAAGCAACAACCGTATTTTGCAATCATGTACCACCCACTTATGCATCTCCAGGTTTTCTCCAGCAACAAACAGCCTGTGACAAAACTTCAGTTTCCCAGCAGTAATAGAGCATGTTTGTGAGAGTCTCCATGACAGAAGTTAAACTGCAGCTTTTGTTTGTTAATCTCCTTTTCAGTAAGACCCACCAAATTAGCAAACTTTATTAACTATAAACCTGACTCTGTTTAATCCCAAATTCTGCCAACTCAGATCTAGGGTGCTTTCATTGCAGCATAAAAGGAATAGAAATTTATGAGAGAGAGAAAGAGAAAAAGAGAAAGAGAGACAGAGAGAGAAACAGAGAGAGAGAGAGAGAGAAAGAGAGAGAGAGAGAGAGAGAGAGAGAGAGAGAGAGAGAGAGAGAGAGAGAATAAAGGAAGGAAACACTCTCCATGAATTTAGTAGAGAAGAGATGCCTTAAATTCTTTAGGTTCTATGATGTCAAAACTCCCAGATGACTGAAACATCACTTATTCATTTAGATATGTGTGCAATCTTTATAAAGTTATATTAATGCTGAACACATGCAGCCTGAAGTCATGTTACCTTGAAACACTTGTACCACACTAAGTACCATTAAGATAAGTATAGTATCCCCATCATTTACTATGCAGTTGTTGAAAATTTTTCTTGGGAGCTGGGGAGATGGCTCAGTAGAATAAGCACTTCCCTGCCAAGTACAGGGGCCTGAGTTCAATCCCTGGTTGCAAAAAAAAAAAAAAAGAAAGAAATTTTTTCTTTAGCATCATTTTATTTATTCAGAACTAGAAACTTAATGAGGTAATAATGAAGTGAAAATACAAAATTTAGGAACATTTTTCCACTATTATTGGGGATTGAATTTATGGCCTTAAATGAAAATATATATAATTATATATGACATATAACTTACATACTTGTTTTATAGATTTAGTTGCAATTTGTGTTCATAATTACTGTTGAAATCTTACTACAGAGCTAGAAATTCTACTCAAAGTAAGCTTTTATTAATTGCAGTATTTCATACAACTATAACCTCTTTTTTTTTCACTTTTATTTTGTTTTATTTATTTATTTTTTCTACAGTTTTATTGATAAACATATAGCAATGAGACAGTTTCAAATCAAATCGGAAGTACAGTTTCAACAAATAATA
>NW_004524622.1:12203238-12207761 GCF_000260255.1 Octodon degus
TCAGCCCACCAGGGGGCAGGGCTGGCTGGCATGTGGTGCTGGGGGATCGAACCGCGGTCCCTGTGCTTTGCCAAGCTTGTTCCAAGTAGGTGCTTTAGACCACCGAGCCATCTTGCCAGCCCAGAGTCTGGTTTCTTTCTTTTTTTTTTTTTGGTGGAACTGGGTATTGAACTCAAGCCCTTGCACTTGCCAAGGAAGCGCTTATTCCACTGAGCCATCTCCCAAGCCCTCCACGCTGTGCTCTTTAGAAGTGTCTTGTGTTGTCCATACTTGAGTGGAGTGGTACACTCCGTTTTCCATCATTTATTTTATTTTTTTAATTTTTTATTTATTTATTTTTAAAATTTATTTATTTATTTGTGTGTGTGTGTGTGTGTGTGTGTGTGTGTGTGTGGCCAGCTTAGCCCACCAGGGGGCAGGGCTGGCTGGCATGTGGTACTGGGGGATTGAACCGTGGCCCCTGTACTTTGCTAAGCCTGTTCTAAGTAGGTGCTTTAGACCACTGAGCCATCTCACCAGCCCCTCCATCATTTATTTTAAATCTGCACCCTGGACATACGCCGCTGTGTGCCACTCTTGCGCAGTGAGAGCACAGCAGGGACTTCCCTCCAGATGTTTGCTGAGCATCTTCAACATAGAGGCAGAATCAGAATACTGGTGCCTGAGTTGTCCTTTGGAACTGGCAACAGAGCTGCACACCATGGTGCCTATTGGGCTTTGTTTATTTTATTATTATTATTTTTCTATTTGTATATTTGGTACAGGGTCTCACTATGCAGCTCAGATTCATAGTGATCCTCCTGTTTTCGGCCTCCCCAGCTTTGGGATTACTGGCATGGGCCAGCACATCCCAACTCGGTCACTGGCTCAGTGCACCCGAGGACAGGGCTGGTGTGGCATGTGGGACCGGGATAGAAACCTGGTTCCTGCGCTTGCCAAAGCAGGCGCATAGTCTGCTGAGCTATCTCGCCAGCCCCTACTGGGGCTGCTCAGCATGTAAGCGGAGGTTCTGCTCAGCATGTTGATTTCATCAAGCTCCATATTACAAACTGCCTTTCCCATGGCTTTCCTACGGGGCCATCCTGCCTTGGTCTCCCACTGAGCAGCGTTGTTTCCCTTCTCAAACTGACTGGAGCAGTGATCTTTGGTCTCCTGTGCCACTTACATAGTGTTCTTTCTAACAGTGTACAAGTTCTTCACTATTCAACTGTAACCTATAAGGAGAAGCAGGAGCTTTCACACCATCCCCTTTTGGTCACACCCAAAACATTGCTTTAGCCAACAAATGATAGGACAAATGTGCTTTAATATGTGTGTGTGTGTGTGTGTGTGTGTAAATGTACATATTAAAATTAACATGTTGCATATACTTATTTAACAGTTCAGTGACATTTAGTACAATCACAACCTTAGACAGTTCTAGAACATCCAGTAAATTTAGCTCCACATTTTCATCACTCAGTGAATAACTTTGTGCCCATCAGAAGTGATGCCTCCTCCTCCCCCAGCTCTTGCCAAACCTGTCTGATGTCTTGGCAGATTTCCCAGTTCTGGATATTTCACATATATGGAAAAATAGGATATGTAACCTTTTGTCTCTGCCATTTCCCCGTTACTGCAGTATTTTCAAGGTTTACCCATGTTTGTATCACGTGTGAGTATTTCGTTCCTTCTTATGGAGAATAATTCATTCTACATGTTGTTATCCAAGGCAGGTACCTTTCCTGTGCCCTGATTTTACCACTAGATGGCGGCACTTGCTTGGACAGCTCCCTGTTACCCATACTATGCAACGGAACTAACCAAACTAAATCATGATATTTTATCAGCTCAAGAGCTGCTTTCACTGAAAAGCTGACCACTACATAATAAACTACTGTAATGGATTTTTTTTTTGCTCTCAAACATATACCATGATCTAGTCATTATCGGTGGGTTATAGGTAGCTTTGGTTTCTAGAAAAGATATTTTTAGATTTTTTAAAAATTCATATTTCATTTTAGAACAATTATTACATCATAAATCTTTTATCAAGGTGTCAATGAATAATAATATTTATGTCAAGATGAGAGTAATGAAATATTACAGGGAACTTTGAAATGTCATTGCGAAAGCTGCAGAGGCTTGGTGTAGAGAAGCTGGCTCCACCCAAGAACAAAGCATCATAGGCCAGTTACTCAGCGTCAAGTTCCTGGAGTCGCTTACATTTCTACAGAGAGAAACAAGATAAGGAGCTCCTTCCTTCCAAGGTCTTCTATTGTTCAAATGAAGCAATGTCGGAACGTGCTCTATCATCCGGGAAAGCTTTATATTAGCTTTCAGGACTTAAAGATTCACCCTCATGCTGGTATTTATGTATTATCATGATTATTAAGGGAATCAATATAATTAAGCTTTGGAATTTTCCAGAATTTTAACAATCTAAAAAGCAATGTAATTTTGAGCAGCTCTTGAAGACTACCATCAGAGTGGTGGTTTAAGATGATTCTGTGAGGAAATCCCAGCTATTTTACTTCAGCTTGACTGAAAATAAATTTTAATATAAAAAGCATTTGCCTGGTGTAATGGCTCACAGTCTTTTTGGGCCTTTAGTATCCAGAGTTTGACAAGTAATGACCCTTAAAGAAATACATAATGCCAACGAGTGAGAGATCCTTTAGGGTAACAAGTTTTATTCTTTACTGAATTCTCCTTACCTGCCTAGCAAAAAGAGTGCTTATTAGATTCATAAATGAATAAACACATTACTACCAAAATGCAGAATATTTAGGTTTAAAACAGTTTAGTAATATTATGAGAATTATTAGCAGTCTATTTCAAAGTTATGTGTTCTCCTTTAGGTGATGATGTTGCTTGGAATTGAGCAAGAAGCAAGCGTATTTTGACAAAAGGTCCCCACAGTTAAGATGACAAATAATTTTTTCCCATAATTTTATTGAGAAACAAATAGCAATGAGACAGTTTCAAATGAAATTGGTATGACAGTTTCAATAATTAACACATTGCATACATTCTTCTTAGTGGTTAATTGCTGTACAAGATGCGGACATGATATCCTATTTACAAACACTATTAAAACAAATCCCTCTATTCATTAAGAGAATGTAACTATATATCTATCCTAACCACTTTGAATACACAGATACAAGATGGACATTCATCTGTATCCCCCTTTTTTTGGTTAAGTTCCGTTATTTGAATATTATAGGTGTGTAAACTCAGCAAAATATTCTAAAAGAGTCCAGTAGTCCACAATACTATTGGGTCTTCTGCTTCACTGGCAATGAGATGACAAATAATTTAAGAGACCTAAACAGCATGATGTTTTTTGCATGTGTGCAAAGCAATGAATTGTTGGATATACTAGGGCAGAGGCTTAGATTAAGTGAGATAATCCACACAAAGCATTCAGCCCACAGCTGCCTTAAGCTGTGTAGGTAAAGATTGTTCCCAGTAGATGTAGCCCTATGGGCTTATAGTTGAGCAGGCTCGCGAGGCACTAGATTTATGTCCCAATATTCCCATTTGGGTAACAATCTTGCACAATGAACAGATTGCACGAACAGTTTCTGGAGGCCTTTGTGTAGCCATTTTCTTTAAGAATGGTATGACAGAGAGCCAGACTGCTTCCCTAGCTTAGGAAACTCTAGGGAAACATAAAGAAGGACAACCTAGTAAGTTATCTTTCTGGGCATTACAGTTCCTCACATGCACAGGGAGACAACATTAAATGCACCTGCTTGGGTCCTTGTGCCTGCTGATTTGCTCTCAGTTCTAATTGGTTCTGCTATCTAAAGGTAGAGGATGCAGTTCCTCAGTCTCTTGTTCTAATTACTGAGCACTTTCCATGCACTACAGTACCCACAGCATATTTTTACTGCATCACTTGGGTTTGCTGTTACCTACACTATTACGGGGTATTTCTGTTCTCAGTATGGCAAAGAATACAAATACAACAATTACTGGGTGACATTCTGATGGATTTTGAATACCAAACTTTCTCATAGATTTTTAAAAAATACTTTATTATTAAGAGCAATTTTAGGTTCACAGCAAAACTAATCAAAATATATACAGACCTATAAAGCCTTGATTCCCAAAAGCCTTTTCCATACCACTGATGCGTTGTTATAGTTAGATTACAATGGCAGATTATTATCACTTGAAGTCTGCAGTTTATATTGGTGTTCCCTCTTTGTGTTATATGGGTTTAATGAATGAAAAAGATGTGTAGCCACCATCATGGTATCATACAGAACCGCTTCCTTCCCCACCAAAGGCCCTGTGTGCATGTCTCTCATCTCTCCAGACCCCACCCCAAGTCCTGGGAACCACTAATCTTTGTACTGTCTCCACAGCTTTGCCTTTGGCAGAATGTCAACATAGTTGTACTCATATAGCATGTAGCACTTTTTTTTTTCTACAGTTTTATTGATAAACATATAGCAATGAGACAGTTTCAAATCAAATCGGAAGTACAGTTTCAACAAATAATACACTGCATATATTATTCTTAGTGGTTA
>NW_004524622.1:12210921-12266236 GCF_000260255.1 Octodon degus
ACGCTGTGCCTGGGCTGGGACTGGTCCCGCCGGCGCAGGGTAGCAGGAAACTCTCCGCACACTCACCGGACCTGGGCTAGGACTGGGTCTGCAGCACTTTTTGACTGACATCTTTCGCTTAGTACTATGTACCAAGTTTAAGTTTTTTCTTTTTTCTTTCTTAAAAACAGTAAAAATTAGAATTAAAACTAAACAGACAAGTGATACAGAATTTCACTTAACAAAGTAATATGAATTTCACAGTATTTATTGTAAATACATAGTGTTGTCTTCCAACCAGTTATTCATATTACTATATATATGCATGTAAAATTGACAGAAGGAAGAAAAGAAGAAAGAAATGTATAAGAAATTAAGCATAGAAAAAGTACAATCAGTTGAAAAAAGGAGGCAAAACAAATTAAGTATTATCTGCTCCTTTCCACAGACCAGCAGAAATGCACAGTACAGTTATCCCAACCATGCTGCTTAAATACATACATAAATCTCTTTCAACCACTCCCTCTCCTGTCCTTCTCCTCAATGCAGTAACTCTTTCCCTTTAAATAAGTTCATTCCCTTTTCCCAGTACTATTGTATCATTCAGATTCTATTTTTCTCTTTCAGGTACTCTCACTAAGAAGATGATATGATGTTTGCACATGCAGATCTGATTTATTTTATATAAGAATATGTTCTCTAGTTGCATCCATTTACCAACAAAAAGCTCAAATTTATCCTGTTTTATAGCTGAATAATACTCCATTGTGTAAAAATACCACATGTTCTTCATCCATTCTTCAGTGGATGGGCATTGGGGTTGTTTCCAGGATTTAGGTATGATAAATTGTGCTGTTATAAACATGAGTGTATATACATGAGGTATGGTATATGAGTTGTGGTATGAGGTTGTTAGCTCTTCTGGGAAGATACTCAGGAGAGGAGTAGCTGACTTGAATGGAATCTACAATCTTGGCTTTTAAAGGATTGTTCAAACTGGTTTCCACAGTGGTTGTACCAGTCTGCACTCCTACCCACAGTGGAGAAGGGCTCCTTTTTCTCCACAGCCTCTCCAGCATTTGTTATTGGCTGATTTCTTGATATTAGCCATTCTTTCTGGGGTGAGATGGAATCTCAGTGTTTTAATTTGCATTTTTTGAATAAACAATAATGTTGAACATTTTTCATATATTTACTTGCCATTTGTATTTCTTCCTCTGAGAAGTATATATTCATCTCAGGTGCCCATTTTTGGATTGGGTCCTTGAATTTAGAGGACCTGATTTTTAAAAATTCTTTATTTGTTCTAGATAGAAGACCTTTGTCAGCGGGACAGTCAGCTACAATATTTTCCCAGCTTGTGGGCTTTCTTTTTAGTCTGTTGGAGATTTGTTTTGAAGTGTAGAAACTTTTTCAAAAAGATGAGAGCACAGTTGTTGATTCTTTGAAGTATTTACTGTGCAGTTCAGTTTTTGTTCATGAACTCCCTACCCCTATGTTTTTAAGAGTTCTTATATTTTTCCTCCAAAAGATTTACTGTTTCTGTTTTAATACTTAAATTTTTCATCCATTTTGAATGTAGCTTTGTGCATGGTGATAGGCATGTGTCTAGTTTTAGTCTTTTGCATGTGGAAAGCCAGTTTTTCCAGCAGCATTTATTAAAGAGGCTATCTTTCTTCCAGTGAGTCTCTTTGGTTTCTTAATAACAGATAAGATGTCTGAGTGTGTTTGTAGTTGTGTCTGCATCTTCTAATCTGTTCCACAAATCCTCAAGTCTTTCTCTATGCCAATACCATGCTTATTTTATTACAGTAGCTTTATTGTATAATTTCAGGTCAGGGGTTGTGATATCTCCTGCCTTTGCTTTGTTTCCCAGGATTGCTTTTGATATTCTGCACCTCCTCTGGATCCAAATGAATTTGAGGGAAATTTTCTCTAACTCTGTGAGGTATACTAATGATATTTTAATTGGGATTACATTGAATCTGTATAATACTTTGGGAGTGTGGCCATTTTCACAACGTTGTTTCTTCCTATCTAGGAGCATAAATATTTTTCCATTTTCTGAAATCCTCTTCAATCTCTTTTCTCAGAGTACCATAATTTTCACTGTATAAATATTTTATGTTCTTTGTGAAATTGATTTCTAAGTATTTCAATTTTTGGATGTTATTGTGAAAGGCATGGTTTCTCTAATTTCTCTCTGTGTGTGTTCATTGTTTGTGTACAAAAAATGCTACTGAATTTTGGGTGTTGATTTTGTATCCTGCTACGTTGCTGAATTTGATCATTAAATCTACAAGACTCTAGGTGGAGTTTTTGGGGTCATCTATGTAGAATATCATGTCATCTGCAACTAATGATAATTTCACTTCTTTTCCAATTCTTATTCCTTTTATTTCTCTTTCTTGTGTAATTGTTCTGGCTAATGTTTCCAGAACTCTATTGAACAGGAGTGGAGACAGTGGAATCCTTATCTTGTTCCTGATTTTAAAGTGAAGGACTTCAGTTTTTGCCCATTTAGTCTGATGTTGGCTATTGGTTTCTCATAGATGGCTTTTATCAGGTTGAGATATAGGCCAGCTATTCTGATTCTATGTAGGTTTTCTTTTTCTATCATGAATGAATATTGAACATTGTCAAAAGCTTTTTCTGCATCTTTTGAGATGATTGTGTGGATTTTGTTCTTGGTTCTATTGATGTGATGTATTACATTAATAGATTTGTGTATATTAAATTATTACTGCATTCCTGTAATGAATCCTACCTGGTTATGATGTATGATCTTCTTGATGATTTGTTGAGTTCTGTTCAACAGTATTTTGTTGAGGATTTTTGCATCTTTATTCATTAGAAAGATTGGCCTGCAGCTCTCCATTTTAGTTGAATCTTTCTCTGGCTTTGGAATCAGAGTAATACTTGCCTCCAGGAATGAGTTTGGGAGACTTGCTTCCTTTTCAATTTCATTGAAGAGTTTGAGAAAAGTTGTCATTAAATCTTCTCTAAGTTTCTAATAGAATTCTGCTGTGAAACCATTGGGACCTGGGGTTTTTGTCGTTGGTAGTTTTTTTTTTTTAAATTACATTTTTAATTATGTTTCTCATTATTGGTTTATTCAGAGTTTGTATATCTTCTTGACTCTTCTTCGGCATTTCATATGTATTTAGAAAACTGTCTATCTCCTCTGTGTTTTCCATCCTGTGAGAGTAAAGATTTTGGAAATAGGTATTGATGATCTTCTGAATTTCTCTAGGGTCTGTAGTGATTTTGCCCTTTTCATTCTTTATTGCATGAATTTGGGTATTTCTCTTTCTTTTTGACTAGGTTGGCTAGGGGTTTATCAATTTTATTTATTCTTTCAAAGAACCAACTCTTTGATTCATTTATTCTTTGTATTGTTTTCTTCATCTCCAATGCATTAATTTCTGCTCTAATATTTATAATTTTCTGCTTTCTTTGGGCTTTAGGCTTGACTTGTTCTTCTTTTTCTAAGAGTTTATGGTGTAGCATAAGATCATTTATTTGGGCTTGATCTGTTTTCCTAATGTGCAAGTTTACCACTAAAAATTTTCCTCTTAATATGGCTTTCATTGCATCCCATAGGTCTCAGTAGGTTGTGTCTGCATTTTCATTTAAATATAAGTATTTATTAATTTTTTCTTTAATTTCATCTGTAACCCACTGGTTGTTTAGGAGGTTGTTATTTAATGTCCATATGTTTATGGTGTTTTGTAGTTTATTTTGTCAATATTTTCCAGTTTTATTACACTGTGGTCAGGGGGTGTTCATGGGATAATTTCAGTTCCTTTGCATTTACTTAACGTTGCTCTGTGTGCTAGTATATGGTCTACTGTGGAGATTGTCCTGTGGACAGCTGACAAGAATGTGTATTCTGTTGCTGCTGGGTGAAACCCTCTGTGAAGGTCTACCAAGTCAATTTCTTCACAACTTTTGTTTAGTTCTGTTATTGTTTTGCTGATTTTTTGCCTAATTGATCTATCTCATTGTGACAATGGCATGTTAAAGTCCCCCATTCCTATTGTATTATTGCTCATTTGATTTTTCATGTCTGTTAAAATTTGTCTTATGTAGGAGGGTGCTCCTACATTGGGTACATGTATATTTATAATTTTTATCTCTTCCTCTTGCAGTCTTTCCTTAACAAGTATGTAGTGACCTTCTTTATCTCTTTGAATGATTTTTGGTTTGAAGTCAGTATGTCAACAGCCAGGATAGCTATGTTTTTGTCTCCTGGATTTGTTCTGTGTGGACTCAAGGACTGACATTGCATTTTGCTCCTGTATTTTAACTCCCAGTAATCACCCAGACAGAGTCCCGAAGGCCACCCAGAGTCTGCCAAAGTTCTTAAATTGCACTAGGAAAGCTCTGCACCTGCTCACGCTGAGCCCACATGTCACATCTCTCCTGCATCCCATAGGCCACTCAGAGTCCTCCTCAGTTCTTACAAGTTTGGACTTGCACCAGGCAAAGCTCCACACTTGTGTGCTAGGAGCTAAAGAAGATCTGAGCTTTCCAGTATCCCACCAAAGTTTTTAAATGGCCCCAGGAATGCTCTGCACTTGCTTGCACTGGGCCCACAGGTCAGAACTTACCAGAGTCCAGCAAGCTACCCAGAGTCCTCCAAAGTTCTGAAATAGCACTTGTGATTAAATTTATCTCGTGGGTTTTTTTTTCATGCCTTGATAGTTTATTTCTTTCAGTACTGAATAATATTTCACTGTTTGGGTGAGCCAGGGTTTATTTATCCATTCACCTATTGAAGGGTAGCTTGGTGGCCTTTATGGCTTGTATCTTAGATGTCCCTCCAAAGCCTCATGTTGTCATAGGCAGAGAGCTTTGAAGGTAGTTGGATTGGGGTGGTTGAATGTGGATTATGGGTGTGATAAGGGGACTAAGGATATGGATAATGGTATGGGTGGTACCAGTAATAGGCTTGCAGTCTGTGGAATAAAAGGGACAGAATGAAGGTAGGCTGCTTTTGCTGCCTGCTTCTTCTTCTTTTTCACAGCTGCTTGCAGTTCACAGCCATCAGCCTGCCACACCATGAACAATTTTTCTTTTGCGATGCCCTCTGCCATGCTGTCCTACCTTGGAGCCAGCCAATCATGGAGCAAAACCTTTATAAACTGTGAGCTGAAATAAATTTTTCCCGGCTTGAACTTGTTTGTGTTGGGCATTTTATCCCAGCAATGAGAAAAGTACCTAAGACAGTTGCTTTCAATTTTGGGCAGTTTTAAATAAAGCTTCTCTAAACATTTATGTGCAGGTTTTTGTGTGAACATAGAATTTTCAACTTATTTGATTAAACACTAAGGAACACAATCATTGAATCATTTGGTTAGAATTTATCTAGTGTTGTGAGAAATTATCAACTGTCTTCCAAAGGGACTGTACAATTTTGTATTCTTGAGAAATGAACACCATTTCCTCTTCCACATCCTGCTAGACTTTGGTTGGTATTTTGGATTTTGGCCATGCTAGTAGGTGTGCAGTGGTATCTGACTGATACCATTTCATCCTAAGTGATATGTACATTTTGTCTTTAGCCCACGTTAAATTGGAAAAAAAAGATAATAACCAACGATAATGAGCATAATGCAGTTTAATGCATGGCAACAAGTGACCCTTCAGGTTTGGAAGCAAGAATTATGAATAAGCATGCACAACAAACTCATTGGCTTCATTATGAATGATAACCGCTACTGTTCACTCATCAGCAGGCGTTTCTTAGTTATATACTAGTGTCTTAGTTACTTTTCTCATTGCTGAGACAAGGCACCCAACCCTCACAAGTTAAGGAGTGAAAGAGTTATTTAGCTTACAGTTTTTAGAGGTTTCAATTCATAGTTGGAAGACTCCAAGGCAGGGTGGCATGGCAGGGTGGCACAGAGGAAGAACAGCTCATGTGGGCAGAAAGCAAGAAGGAAGAGAAGCAGGGAAGTAGAAAGCAGTAAGCTGCAATAACAGCCCTAGCCCTCTTTCTGTCCCTTGTACTATATCCAGGCTGTCTACTCTTAAGGTAGGCAGAACTCACACCCAGGGTGGGGCACTCTTAATCCTAGCATTGTACTATGAATTAATGCCAGCATCATGTACTTAAGCCCACTCCAGGATCCAGGCACCTCTGTAAAATCCCCACCTGTGACCTCATGAGGCTGTAGGGAAACATCTAGGCACAAGCCATAACATTCTAACCCTGTCTTCTCACAGACTCGCAAATAATCCTTTCTGCAAAAGGCATGTATTGCATCTCCAAGAGCCACCAAGGTCCTAAGAGTTTCAATATTACAGAAAAGTCTAACTCTAAAGTCACCTCTGAAATTGAAGGCAAACTTTTAGTTGCAAACTCCCATACAAATGAAAAGGAAAACACTTCTGACATGTAAGAGCACCAGATAAACATCACTATTCCACAAAATACAAATCAGGGGATGCAACGGACTGGGACCAAAGTAAGTCCAAAATCCAGCAGGGAAGCATTAATTTCTGCAGTTATACATCCAGTATCTGAAGCAATCCGTGGTAGGATATGAATTCCAAAGGCCTTCAGTGGCTCCAGCCCAATTGCACTGCCGGCAGTTGGAGCTTCTTTGGCTTCTTCTTGGGCTGGTTTTGCTCACTCCTTGCAGTTTTCCTCAGAAGATTCATGTGTTTGGCTTCTCCAAAAATCCGGGATCTCCACTGCACCTTCAGCTTCACATTGTAGCTTGATTTGCTACTCTTTCTGTAGGGCATACTTCCTGGCTTCCCACAGCTCCTGCGTTCTGCGTGTACCTAAAACCAGCACCACATGCATGCTGCCAAGGTCTGTCGCCAGCTGCAGCAAGGGCTAAGCTTCCTTTTCTCTTGGCTGTAGGGTGGAATGCCTGTGAACAAAATCCTGAGGAACAACAACTGCCTTAGGCCGCTGCCAATCTGGAACACAGTGTTCTGGATCTCTCCTCAAAGCAAAGCCTTTCATTTTTGCAATTTTGAGGCTGCAAAGGGAGTCCTACTAGTTCTTGTGATGTCCTCAGCTTCACTTGCTTTGTTAGTCTTTTCAGCAACTAATTTCTCCTCTATTACATTTTTGTAGGTTGCAACATTACTGGGAGCTTCTATTCTGGTCAAACTCAAAATATTTTAAATCATTCTACTGGGCTCTTGGCATTTTATTCTAACCATAAATCTGGCTAAAAGCTCCCAACAGTGATCCATGCCACAGCCTCAACATTAGACTGCCTTGAAATTTCTTCTGCCAAATTAATAGGTCCACTGCCCTTGAATCTTAGTCACAGGCAAAGCCTGGACATGAGCAAAATGTAGAGAAACTTTCTACCAAGGCACAGCACACATCATCTGGAGTCCAACAACCAATGCAGTCCTTTTTCCAGCAGAAATCTCCTGAGCCTGTCTTGATTCTATCAGCACTGTGGTCGTCTGAGCTCTGGCCAGAGTCTCCCATCTAGTATAGCTTAAGGCATTCTAGGGCTGCTTCTTCAGCTGGCATCTCCAAACATTTCCAAACTCTTTCCATAAGCCAGTTCCAAAGGCTCTTGTACCACATGGCCAAGTAATGTCACAGAAATAACTCCAATTGTCTGGTACCAAATTCTGTCTGTTAATTTCTCAGACCGAATACCTGACTCCTAAAGTTAAAGGAGGAAAGGTTTATTTCAGCTGAAAGTTTGTAGAGGGTTCAGTCCGTAATTGGCTGACTCCAAGGCCTGTTGGCATGGCAGAGGGGCATCAAAGAGGAGAAAAATCTCACAGTAGGCAGAAGTCAGAAAGGCAGTGAAGCAGCAAAGTAGTGAGGAAGCGAGCAGCAGGCCACAAGCAGAAACCCTCCTTCTAGATCCGACCACCTCCAAAGAGCCCACTTGTGACTGCATGAGGCTTTAGAAGGACATCTAGATACAACTCATACCAACTAGGACCTTAAACTGAAGATACTGAAAAAAAGACGAGAGCGCTTCTTGCCCTCAGGAAGCTTGTTGTCTTATTTGCGAAGTGAATGAGGACATGTCCTGCTGGAATGCAGCGATGGGCTCTGGGACAGGCTGTGCACAGGCATGGGTCTCATCGGCGTGCAGGGAGTGTCTCAGAAAAGGCCGTGAGTCAGTGGGGCCTGGGTGTAGACAGGGGTCAGCCTAGAGGCTCGGAGGAGCTGTAGAAGGTGAAGGAGCACCATCTCTGCAGAGAAATGCCAGTGGCTCTCTAAGCGGGCAGTGGCTTTGTCTTGGGCCTCCTCAGGAGATGAACCTGGAGGCATTATCAGTGGGTACTAGCTGGTGTGGCATTTGCCTGTGCTCTGACCCAGTCCTGTTTCCTCTAATCTCTTTCTTGGCTCCCTCTGCTCCAGTAGCAGGATGGATAATGGTGAGAAATTTATTGTTTATCCATACATTTCATATGTTTAAGAAACGTTCTTTTATACCTTAAGTTGTTTGCCCTCTCCCTTTTAAGAGTGAAGTGGTTAAGAATAGTTATGTTTGGGGGCTGGCAGGATAGCTCAGCGGACTAAAGCACCTGCTTTGGCAAACTTAGGTGAGTGCAGGGACCACGGTTCAATCCCTGGCACCACATGCTGTGCCAGCCCCTGGGCTGAGCTGGCCCCAGAGTCCAGGCGTGGTGGCACATGCCTGTAATCCCACCTCTGAGCAGAGCAAATCTTAATCAATCTCAAAGCACCCTATCCTTTCCACCCAACGTTACTGCAGCTTAAAGTTTCATGTGTGTCTGAGTGACCACTTCAGGTTGTGAGAGCTGTGTGTTTTGCTCACTGTTAAGTTCCTGCCCTTAGCCTGGTCATGGGAACAAAATAAGTTCTGAAGGAATCACAGGTCATCCTTGCTTAAAAATGTCAAAAGTTCCAAAAGTGAACGCCAGGGGGAGGTGTTCTGCCACCTTTCCCACCCTGGCTCAACTGAGACAAGCCGGTTTTGATGAGCTTTTCAAAAGCTTGGCCTCAGTCAAGAAAGCAAGTTCTTCTTTCCTATAGTTTAGGGCTTACCATTTTGCATCACAGTTACTCCACATATGCAACTATCCTTTCTGTATAAATAAAAATAAAATCTAAAGGCCTAAACCATAGACTATTAAGCCAAAGTAATTTAAATGACCCCTCTTTATTGGGTAACCTAAGACAGCAGGACTTGATAATTAAGCTGATTGTGCCCTTATAAATACTGATTTGCTCTATTGATCATTGTGAACCCTCTTGCTAACCCCGAACTTTCCGCTGTACTGATATTTACTGACTACTCTCTAGGTGCACAGAGTTTCCTGGAAGCTGGAGATTTAGGTGAGGAAGACAGACGCGACCCAGGTTCTTGTGCTTAGCCCACTGCACATTCTGCCAGAGGAAGTGGGAGAGGATGGCCTACTCGCAAGGCTTCCTCAGTCTTGGAGTATGAATTTAGGAATATTGAGCTTCATGAAATTGGAAGGTACTTAGAGACAACTTAGTGGGAATTCGGATGTTTAGAAGGACCACAAGCAGGAATCCAGTGTAAGGGCCTCTAGTGGTTGATACATTGTGTCAACTTGGCAGGTGACTCAGCAGCGCAGATCTGGCTGGTGGGGGTCCCGCCCTGGGGCACAATTGGCTCTGCTCCCAGAATGACTCAGCACAAAGACCATATAATGGGGCTGAGGAAGTAGTCAGTGTTCCTCGTAGTTGTCGGAACTTAAGTCTTTGCATTGGGCTTGGATCCTTCGCCTTCCATCGCAGACTCATTAGCTGACGGATAGAGACTTGCACGGAGCACTGCAGTGAGCTTCAGACCTTGGGACTGAACTGCTCAGTGTGGATTGTGCAGACGCCCTCTGCACACTCCCCCATCTGACTCTGCGGCTGACTGTCGTAAGCCAATCTTGTGATTCCTTATACATTGTATATCTTGTGTTAATATCAGTTCCTTATATTATACCTGTTCCTCTAAGTAAAACCCCGACTAATACAGGGCCGCGTCCTCTCAGTCATCTTGGAGCAATGTTCTTCTTTTCGTGTCTCTCTTTCTGTGTGTCTCAGTTACTTTTCTCTCATTGCTGGAACAAACACCTGGCACTCAAAATGAAGGAAGGCAAGGTTTATTTAGCTCACAGTTAGTGGTGGTTTCAGTCCGTACTCAGCTGGCTGTAAGGCAGAGCAGCACATGGCAGAGAATAACCTTTCATGGTGGTGGCAAAAGCAGAGAGCAAAGGGAGAAGTAGCGGCAACAATCGCAGCAGAGAGAAGGCCTCTCTCTCTTCCTTATCTGCCCCAGGCTGGGAGTAGCATGCACACCTACTCACACCTGTAATCCCATTCTTGCATCATGAATAAATCACAAACTCTAGAACCATGCCCCAGTGACTGCATGAGGCTTTTGGGGGACAAATACACACAAACCATAACACTGTATATCTCTGTGTCTCTCTCCCTTCCCCCAATGAGACCTTCCTTACTTCACAACACACATACATACACACACACACACACACACACACACACCCTGAAGTCACCAAGAAGAAAGAACTGTTCTAGAGATGCAGACTCAGAGAACCAGGAGGGTAAGTTGGCAAGGCCAAACATCTTGTCCTCCAACCTTCACTCCACACACAAAATATTCCTAGAAAGCAAGACCATGGGATCTAACCTGTGTTAGATATTGAGACATGCAGGACCACAGCTTGAGCAGACCATAACTGTGGCCCCGAAGTGTTTCCTGCTTCCCTGTGTTTCTTCACAGGGGTTTCCAGGCCACTGCATTGCTTCTGTGCTGGCCACTTGGTTCTTAACCTCCTGCTAACTCACGCCATCACAGGCCTGAGGCAGGACCCTCAGCAAGGCCCTCGGCAGGGGTTATAGCCAAGGAGTGCTGCCTCATCATCTGTGGACAGAGAGCATGCAACTGAAGTGGGAAGTGGATGCCAGACATTTCGAGAAAATTTGATCTGATTTCTCATGAGTGCCAGAAATCTGGAATTTCATCAAAATCTTCCTAAGAATAAAAGGTTATGAATGAATAAGAATTTTATTTATTTATTTTTTTTGCTTTTATGAATAAGAATTTTAAAAATGCTTTCAAGGTCTCTACAAGCTCACCTGGGAGTTCAGTTCGCCTGGTCATCTTGGACTTTAACCTCTAACCTAATTTAACAGATGCAGTGGCTCATGGTTTGGGTGGAGAGTATCTTCCCAAGCCTGCTATGCTCATAGGCAGGGCTTTTGGAAGGTGGTCGGCTATGTGGGCACCCTAGCTGCCTGTGGTTAGTGGGTGGGGTCTCGGTGGAAGAGGCAGGGCCTGGAGGGTGGATCTCTCCCATGCTCCTCCCCTCTCTCTGCTTCGCGGCTGCTGTGAAGTGAGCCCCTTTCCTCCACAGCAAGCCTTCCTTTCCACCATGCTGTGGCTGCCTTAATGCCATGAACTACAACTAGATGACCATGAACTCTAACGAGACCCAACTTCTCCTTCAGATTGTGGGTGTTGGTATTGTGTCTCAGAAATGGGGACAGTGACTAAGGCAGGGACTAGCTCAAGGGGAATTAAAGATGTGTGTAATGGTACTACAAAATCCTTTCTCCTTTAGTTCATTCATAAAATAGGCATCGCATGTGGAGAATGTATTTGACCGTTATTAGAACAACTGGTGTTAACTTTACATAATTTAGGACTAAAGCGAGTGATGGATGCTACCTAGCAGCATTTGTGTTGAGACGATTGGCAAGTGTGTGGTTTATACAGACAGTCACTGTACTGCATCACCCAGTGTGGCAAATCATGGGCATCACAGCAGGGCAATAAGGAGACAAAAGTTACACCATTCTGGGGCCAGGGAGAAGCTCAGCGGCTAAGTGCCTGTCTAGCAAGCTTAGGGATCTGAGTGTGATCCCCGGTACAGCATGCCATGAAGGTCCCACCTAGCCAGTCACTGAAACCAGGTGTGGTGGTGCGTGTCTATAATCCCAGTGCTGAAACAGGAGGATCACTATGAGTCCATGCTCTGTACCAAATGCATTAAAAAAAAAAAAAAAAAAAGATGCACTCTTCTGGCTGCCGTGGTTATAAGAGGTGCTGTGATGGTGCTATCATGCAGGAGTAAGTATAGACACAGCAGTGCTAGAAAACAGCTCAGCTATTGTAAAACACTGAAAGGGATAGTCATCCTCTTAGTTTATAATTCTAAAGGTCTATATGGGTTTTATGATTAATTTAAGAGAAAGGTTTAATATCATATAAAAAATGAAATAAACATGTACATATGAATGAGGGGTATGAAGAAACATATAGGTGATCTCGGAGGCTGCAAACTTAGGACAATTTAAACTTTGATGACCATTTCATGGGACAGGGACACTGTAGTAAACTGTAACTTAGAACGCCCTTAAGATGTACATATAACACAGATACCAACAGGGGACTCGGCCCATTGTTCATTTCCCTGGGTGCATTATTTATTTGGATTGACTTTATCTTGCCCGAATATCTTAATTTTCTCTTTCTGATTTTATCAAAGTGAGTAATGGTGAAGCAGGAATTTGCTGATTAAATCACTAAGCAGATCAGCACAGAGAAGTAGAAAGGGTGAACCAGCCCCAAACTAAGCTGACTGAGTCCCATCTCCCAGGACATCTCACCAGGCTCCTCACAGGTCTCTGTCAGGTCTCTGTTAAGAGGGCGAGGCCAAACATGTTGTCCTCCCATCTTCGCTCCATGCACAAAATATTCCTAGAAAGCAAGACTATGGGCTTTCATATGGGAGTAGGTGGTAGGAACCCCATATTCCTCCAAATGAGCTCCCAAAGCAGTTGCTTCTGCCGTGAGCAGTTTCTCATTTCTTACTCTTTCCCCCTCCCTTCCCCCCAGGCTTTTTGTGACAGGGTCTTGTTCTGCAGTTCAGTCTGGCCTTAAAACTCACTGTGTAGCCCAGGCTGGCCTCAAACTCACGCAATCCTCCTGCCTCAGCTGGACTAGAGCTGGAGTCACAGGTGTGCCCCACCACGCCTGGCTCATTCTTCTCTTATGAAGTGTTTTTCCCTCGCTGCTGTGTGCCTCTCTCCCTTCTCTGTGTGTTTATCACACTGGTGGAGCTCAGGCAGCCCTGACTGCATCGTGCCCTGCGTGGCGCTCAGCTGTGCATCGTCCTTGCTTTCCCAGTAGGCACTGCAGGCATCCGTTCCCCACGGCCAGCCCTTGCCCTGCTGCTCGCGTGATCTCAACCCTCGGGCACCGAAAATTTTCAACCCATGCATACAACCTGGACTTTTCACCTTAGCCCCGATCTGAATTTTTAACTTCTGCAGGTATTCCAGCCCACCCCAAGCTCGGCGTGTTCAGTATTAAATAGTTCACAAGCTGTTAATGATCAACCTCCTCAACTGAGGACACATGGGCTTCTCCCATTTTTTCTAGTCCCTATCTACTCAGTCACTTTGTCCTATTGATTTTCTGTTCTCACAAAAATGAGTTATTTACTCTCCACCAAATACACCTTGTGCTTTCCCATTGCGAGTACTATTTTCTGCAGTTTCACGGGCAGGTGCCTTCCTCCCTGCTTGCTGAAGTCTCCCTGGAGCTCCAGCCTCTCCTGTGAAGTCAGCCTTCCTTTGGGCGGTTTGTCTCCCAAGCACTCTGCTTCTCTGAATCCTTCCATCAAGAACCCTCATTCAAATGGTCAATCACCTTCGTACTGTGATATAATACGTTCCTATGTCTTTTCTCATGGTGAGGTGTTTTTGAAATCCTGTGATCTTATTTGACTTCCTCTTGTTTGCATGGCCAAGAATATTTCCAATTAGATTTAAAATTCTTAGAAGATAGGAGCCATGTCTTAAAATATCACTGTAAGCTGCACAGGCTCCAGAAAACTGGTTGGTTTATATATCAATCAACATTTCATTGCCATCAACATATTTGAGGGCTGGCCAGATAGCTCAGCGGACTAAAGTGCCTGCTTAGGCAGAGCGCAGGGACCGGGGTTCAATCGCCGTGTGCTATGCCATCCCTGCCCCTGGGCATGCTGAGACAGTGACTGAGACTGGGCATGGGGGCACGTGCCTGTGATCCCAGCTCTTGTGAGGCTGAAAACAGGAGGATCAGTATGAGTCCAGTCTGTATAGTGAGACCCTGTAGACCCTGTACTAAATACATAATTAATTAATTAAAACATATTTGAGAATAACAATTTAAAGGAGAAAAGATTTATTGGTTTGTGGCTTTAGGAGATTTTTGGTAAGGGCATGATAGCATGTGCCTGTACTCCCAGAACCTGGAAGGCTAAGGCAGGAGGATCACCGTGAGGTGAAGGCCAGCCTAGGTTGCATAGTAAGTACAGGCCCAGCCTGAACTATGTAGCAAGACTTTGTCTTAAAAAAAAAATTAAGAAAGAAAACAGTTTTTAGCCCATGATCAGCTAGCTCAAACTCAGAAATGTTACTAGAGATAGAGGGTGGCAGAGCTGAGCTGTTGATCTGATGACTTTGGGAGAGTGGTCACCGAAGAAAAGAGCCAGCGAGGAAGGGGCCCAGGAGCCAGATTCCATCCTCAAAGTCACACTCCCGTGACCTGTCCCCTCAGCTGGGTGTCTATCACCTCCAGTGAAGGCCACCACATCGTGACCTCATCTGTGGAGTAATCCATTGATTATCAGAGCTTTTGTGACCCAGGCACTTTCCAAAGCCCTGCCCTTCTCTGCGCACATGGGAGTGTCAAGGGACATTTTTGATCTAAACTCCAACAGTTGGTTTGCGCCACATCTACCTAGTGATGCAAGTAGAGAGCCACGTATTTCAGCTTGCAGTTCAGCCTCTCGTGAGTACACATGGGTTTGCAGCAGGGATATCATTGCTAATCTTCCTAATCTTGGCCTGACTTCCCTGCTGTCTGGGGCCTTGGCTAGGACAGACAGTCAGTTTGGCTCCCTTTGGCCTGACAGGGTTCTGTTTCTGCTTGTGGCCTGCAGCTCGCTTCCTCACTACTTTGCTGCTTCACTGCCTTTCTGACTTTTGCCTGCTGTGAGATATTTCTCCTCATTGATGCCCCTCCGCCATGCCAAGCAGCCTTGGAGCCAGCCAGTTAGAGACTGAACTGCATGTGGTACTGGAGATTGAACCCAGGTCCTTGCACTTGCCAGGCAGGTGCTTGGAATGCTGAGCTATCTCCCTAGCCTTAAATTTGAGTTTTTAGTGATTATGCCTAAATTCTCAGAGAACTTGAGAGGCTTGTTTTCATTACTTACTAATGAAATTAGTAATACCTTGGTTCACAAATGATTCTGTTCATAAAGAGAAGCATTCAATAAGGTTTTGTTCCTCTTCACAAACTCAGGAGATAAACACCACCTCAGCCATCTTCCCTGATGCTCTGCCATGCAGTCATGGCTTCCTCTGGTTGAGACTATAGTTGTGGGCAGATCTATGCACACTGGTTGTGTTTTTTGTGTATTTTTTTGTATAACCAGTAATGTATAGTATTAATCAATCCAGCAGTGGCTCCAAACAAGGTGTGGAGCAGGCTTGGTGGTAGAAGGAAAGTGCAAAGCAATAATGGAGGTACAAGAATGTGCAAAGCAGGAATGGAAAGAAGGGGCTGAAGGAAATAAGCCTTGCATTAAAGAAGGAAACGGTAGAAAAGGGCCAGAATGGTATTCATGTGGCTGACCTAGCCTCTGAATAAAAGATGGCAAAGTCAACAGCAATCCTGACTATTTTGAAGAATGAAGATGCTGTCAAAGGAGCTGAGGTGGCAGAAGGAGTGATGATATTAACCCAGAAGAGGACGCAATTGCTGGATACAGTGCAAAAACTTTCGGTATTGTGGTTGAATGAGAAACAGCTGGGGGATGACAGTGTTAGTGAAGCTATGATCTGTGAACAGCCGGGAAACTGTACAGTGATTGGTACAACTGATTTGTAAGACTTGTAAGAAAACACCTCTTCTAGTGCACAAAGCAATGACTTGAAAGCCAGTAAAGGGTGGTTGGGTAAATTCTGCAAGGGAAGCAGTCTCTACTATGTGATTCATGGTGAGTCTTCCAGTTCTGACAAAGCTGTTGCAGAAGCCTTCAAGAAATAATTTGAGGAATTTATGAAGGCAGAAGGACATGTCACTCAGCAAGTGTTCAACTGCAGCGAAGCAGGGCTCTTCTGGAAGAAGATGCCATGCAGAACCTGCGTCATTCAGGAGGAGAAGGCCCAGCCCATGAAGATCAGACCTATCCTTTTGCTGAGTACAAATGCAAGTGCTGGTATGAAGACTAACTGTGCACTTTTGTGCCATTCCTCCATGAGATGGTCACACCCATCATTAGCATCTTTCTGACAGCCAGCTGCCAGTAAGATGCCTTCTTCTGATGGACAATCTCTGACACACCCTCCAGCTTTGGTGGATGATACAGATGCTGGGTCAGATTTTATAAATGTCCTGCCTGCAACAGGAGACCTTTCTGCAGCCTATGCACTGGCAAGTGATTTGCAACCGCAAGAAGCTGTACATAAAGATGTTCTTCACCAGGGGTTTTAAAGTCACTGAAGAGATGTCCTTGACTCTGGAAGAAGCATTTCTGTGTGCTCCTCTGCATCAACCTCATTGGTATAGCCTGGGAAGATGTCACCTAGCAGATCTTAAACTCATTCTAGAGGACACTGTGGCTAGGATGTGTCACTGAACATGACTTTGAAGGGCTGATGCACAAGGAGCAGAGGAGACTGGGTCCATAGGCAGCCGGGTGGGTCTGGGTGTTAATGATGCAAACACAGAGGAACTTGCTGAAGACCCTGAGGAGGAGCTGATGACAGAGTTAGCTGAAGTCCAGAGTGCACAGCAGAAGGTACAGACATGTGATGAAATGCATTATGGAGAAATGGAATGACCACCAGGGTTTCTTTGAGAAAACTTCATCGAAACATAACTGTAAGGAACACGATGTTGTATCTCATGTACAAAAATAGTCTCATATCTGGCAGGTTATGCATCTCAAGATAAAACAAGTAACATTAAACAGTATTTTTTGTTAAAACTGACTTGCAGCTAAGAGACAGAGAAAAGAGGAAAATCCCCAGAAGAGCTCCTAGATAATCTTGATGGAGGGGGATTCTCCCTTCAAACAATAGCTTCCTCCCCACCCACCTTCCTGTCCTCCATGCCAGAAGTTGGTTGAATCAAGATTACTATTCTCTGCCCTCACGCTGTACTTTACTGTATTTTGTTTCATTGTTTTGTGGTTAGAGAATACTTATGGCTCAGACCAGATTAATTTTATTTACATTGAACCTTATGGGGAAATTTCATTTGGTTCACAACCAATCCAGTTCTCAACCAAAATTGTGGAAAGAATTAAGTTCATGAACTGAGATGCCACTGTTCTTATTTTGGTTTTAGACTGAATTATACAGTGAACACATACACACTGCTACCAGATTCTAAATTAGCTAACTTTGATTTATCACCTAACTGTCCACCATTCATGATCCTTTTCTACACTTTTCCCAAAGAAGTTTCAGTTATCTCTAGAAGTTGGGATCTGAAGTGGATCTTGAAAGAAGCTGTCAGATCGCCGTAGGCAAGAGAGGAAAAAGGTTTGGTGCAGGCGTGGGAGAGAGACCTGGCGAGGGAGTGTGGAGGGATTTCAAGGAAGGCTGGTGATAGAAAGGCTACATGAAAGGGAACTTCAGGGAGACTAGTAATTGAGTTCCATTTCAATGAAATAAATCAGGAAAACAGGAAGCACCGGGGTTCTTAGTGGGAAGAATGTTGGCTGCATATGGTACCAGAAAGGTTAGCTGTGCAGATGGGCAGGAAGAGAGACTAAAGTAATGAGATTGTAGCTGTTTTAGTAATCCAAGCCCAAGGGAATATGAAGCTATCGGAGTAGTGATATAGATAGGGAGGTAAAACTGTTAAGACAGTGTAAAATAAGAAAGGTACTCTGAATACAAAAGATGTTTACTGGTGTATACTTCAAAACAATGCTATTCATTTTTTTTCTAAAAAGACCTTCCAGTCTGCCAATTTCAATTCACTTCATGAATAACTAGATATTCATTTTCTGCAGGAGGTAAGCCAGCTCAAATGCAGCCAGTTTCTGTTGGTCATCTTGTGTAATCCCCAGAAGACCCCAAGATGAAGGCAGTATGTCACTCCTCAGGGTTCCTTTAACCTCATGAGGACATTTGGCAATGTCTGATGATAATTTTGACTGTTACCACTATGGTGGTTACTGCTGGAGACTAATGGTTTGGACCAGGGATGCTGCTCAATACTCTACAGAATACAGAGCAGATTCAGCAAACACTTAGCAGGTCTAGATGTTTGGTAGTGCAAAGATTGATAGCTGAGCTTAATTAGCGCAGGGGCTATGAGAGGTGACTGCTCACTCCACATGCTCTGAATGCCGCTGATGGCCTCATTTTATAGATGAGAACCCTGAGTGTTAGGGTGCTTAAGAAAACCCCTGAGTTCACACTGCAAAAAATGGTAGAAAGGGATTTTTATTTTGGCCTTGTGATTCCAAATTCAACTTCTTTCAATAATACCATGATTCTAGGAAGGAGATAGTGGTCTGAACTGGTTCCATGATTTCAAATCATAGTAAATAAGAGAATAAACACTGGAGACCAAACAGTGATGTTGGAAACTAGAAATCTGAGGGATATTGAGGAGCTAGGGACAAATTATACTGATCACTTTAGCTCACTTTTTGTAGTCTTGGTTATTAAACCCAGGGGGCACTGAGCTACACCCGCCAGCACAGCCCCTTTTTATTTTTATTTTGAGACAGGATTTGCTAATTTCCCCTGCCTGGCCTTCAACTTGCGTCCTTCTATCTGGGGTATAGGTGTATACCTGGCAACTTGTAGTATTCTAAAATTTAAAGTAACGCTGGTAGGAAGAGTACAAGCGAAAATATCCACCGGCTATCTGGAGACAAGAACTGGAGTTCAGAGGGAGGTCAGAGCTGGAAATGAAATGTGGCCGACAGCCACGAGAGGGAAATTGAAATGTGTGTTTAGGAGGAAGAGCAGCGCCATAGAGGCTGCTACTTGGAACGTGCTGGTGAGCCAGTCAGTGAGGAGGAACCAAGGCGACGGTAACGGAGGTGGTATTTACTGGTGCTCAAAGGCCATGAGGTGACTACAGAAGTCAGGCGAATGGGAGTGGGAGAAGACAACTATTCAAAAATACATTTGGTTTCTGGGTAAGGGTTCCACTGTTTGCCTCTTTATATACTGCCTTAGCATGTGCAGCAAACAGCATAGTATACTTGTATCTTACTTATCTGTTCTTAGCTATCCTTGAAATATTCATTAGCTTTGGAAATAAAATTTAGATTGCATTTAGGCAGAAATCTAAAGTTTTCACTGGCAATTTCTAGCATTCTGGTAGCTTCCATTCTTGTGCAAAAGCCTCAGATCCTCCTTATTTGGAGCTAATGTTCTCATTGCTCTTTGCTGAGTCCACACATCCTTGTTTAACCAAATAACAAAAACAAACAACTCCTTCCATAATGAGTGTTCCCTAAGGTGTGGTGCTTCTCAGAATCTCCTCTGAAAATTAATTCCACTGAACCATAGTGCAATGATTTTAGTTAATATACTCGTATTTGTTAGTCACAAATGGCGGAGTTTATCTTAATATGTTGTGCCTTCAGGCCAAAACAGTACAGGTAGTGCTCAGCTGTAGCCAGGAATGGGAAGGAGGGGCCAGAAAATAGTTATCAAGGGCAGCTAAAGTACTAGACTAACTGACCATGTTAGCAAAAGGTCATTTAGCTAATAATGATACAAATACAGTACCAAGTCTTCCTTTAAAGAAAAAAAATTCAATGACATTTACTAAATCATAGTGAGAAAGACTTTATTCAGGACCACTGAAAGGTAGAGGACTACTGTAATGTGTTTTCACAATGGTAGAGAGAGAGGGTCAACTCAGTGGCATGGACGAGTGGGAGCTGTTACCCCAGGACTAGGGTAGGGGCAGAGATAGGGACATTTCCAAGAGGAAACCCCAATCTTAAGGGACATTATGGATACAATTTAACAGGATTCTTGCTGAAGCTAGGCCAGCTCCGACATAACCTGGGGTGGCAGAGGAAGGTGAGGAATCTTGTTGGATATCAAGGTTGATCAGATATGACAAAGACAGGTTCTTGCTAAACTGACTTAGCAACACTTTTTGCTCAAATTAGGTCTCAGAAGGAAGTACATAGATGGCCAAAAGAAGCTCCAGAACTGAACTCTGCCTAGCAAAGAATCTGTCACCCCAACATTTTTCAATGTAAAAAATATGACTAAATAATAATGTTTACACATTTGTCATGTACAAGATATTGCAGCATGCAGTCTATGAATAACTTCATTTTGAACCTCACTAGGACTCAAAAGGTAGGTTTAATATGTCTCCACTTGCCTTCAAGGAGATGACTAGGTCTTGAAAAAGCCCAGGTCTGGGCTCATCTCCTCCCCCCAAATCTGGGGGTGATGAACTTGCTGTGATGAAAGAAATATTGTATGTCCTACCCAATATGATAGCCACTGGGCATATCTTAGTATGAAACTCTTGAAATGTGGCTAGTGCAAGACACTATAGCTAAACAACAAGCAGTGTGTGTGCGTGCACAAACACACATAAACTTCTTTCCTCATAATTATTACTTAACATAAAAATAGCCATATTTCAGAGGGGGGTTGGGTTGTGTAAATACAGGATATTTCTATTGTTGCAGAAAGTTGTGCTGTTCAGAGGAAATGCTGCATCTTTCCTTTTTCCCTGGCTGGGTTCCAGAGTTGCACCTTTGCTGTTCTTCTACAGAGCTTGAGCTGAAGGGCTTTCTCCCCCCTTGATAGCTCCTCTGTTCCTCCAACTTAAGAAGAAAAAGACTCTTTCTGTGTCTACTTCCCTTCGCTTTACCCTTCCCAGCCTGCACAGGGAGCCCCCGTGCGAACAGCTGTGTGGGACCCTGCCTGTCCCCACTGCATTCATTGTAACACCAAACAACAATTCCTGGCCTCATAAAGGATGAACTCCTTGTGCCAGGGCTAGAGTCAGGCAAATGAACCGTGAACACTCAGAATAAAACAACAAGGACACAGCACTTAACAGAACAAACAAAATATTTGCTTTGGGCTTCGTTAGAGGCCCTGCCAGTGATTACTTAGAAGGAAATCTGTGAGTCTTTTCTATTCTCCAAAACGTTTTATAAGAATTTGTTGTTCTACATTATTTAAGTGGAAAATGAAATGTGTTTGCCACCCCAAAACAATATATAACTGACAGGAGTATTTTTTTCTGAAACAAAGCTGTTTAAGCCCTGCACAGCTCAGAATTTAGGGCTCACCCCTGCCCCGTACATTTATAGGTTCATTTTCAGTGCTAATGATTTTTTTATGAGCTTATTTGTTTGAGATGAGATGTCAGTATGTAATTCAGATCGGCCTTGTACTCACTCTCTCGCCCAAGCTATCCCTGACCTCCCGGCCATGGTCATGCCTCTGCCTCTTAAATGCTGGTATTGCAGGTGTAGACCATCATGCCCAGCTTGTTCCTTCTTTTGTGTATTTTTAAACGTGTATTGACTTTGTTTTAACCTAAAGATTTTGAAACTTAAATTCAGATTTATAATTAAAGGCCAGAAAAGTAAGGGGAAGGAAAGAGACAAAATAGGCAAAAGGTAAATAGGAAAGAACTTTACTAGTCAGTTTAAAAAGTATCCTAAGTGGAAAATATTGCCTAGTAATGATCAGTGAAACCCTACTCTCCTCCCCTTACAAAAGTTTAATGAATTTTAGAACTTTGATGTGCATCAGACAAGCTTCTTGAAATTCACATTCTGATTTACAGTTTCTGTGATGGGGGTCTGTAGACCACTTAGAGTGGCAGACTCTAAGAAGCTGGAATCTTAACCTTTAGAGTTCAGAGCCCTTTCTTCTGCTGAGGAGAGTGCTCTGCAGACAGGCAGCCTGGAACCCACCTCTGGGGCACCTCCAGGCCGGTTCTCTGAGAACCCATGTCCATCTGGCACTTAGAGCTCATAGGACATATGATTTTGTCATAAACAGACAATTATTAATTTTGTGAGTTTTAGTATACTAAAAAATGAGTGCTTAACTGGAAAAGATTACAAAAATAAAGTATTAAATTTCAAATATTTATTGAATATCTATTAAAAAGCATCAAAATTTTCAACATTGACAGTTTTTGGTGTACAAAATCTAAAAAAATAAATTCTTATAGGAACTACAATGAATGGTTGTTGTTTATGAATAACACTTCATGAAAGTAATACTCTACTTCAACCGTTACACCTAAGGTATTCTGTACACAGTACAACAGCAATTTCCATACTCTCATATTGTTTACACAGAAGATGGGCTTTGTTTTCCTGGCCTTTTTGCAGGATATACGTGCATAGTGGTCTTGCTATTTTTTTCAGAAGGTTCTTTTTATATTATATAGTCAGTAGTTGGCAGGAACATTGATACTTTTGTTATTGATATTTTAATTCTTAGTATGTATTCTGAGTTTAGAATAGGTATCAGCATTTTTGCATCAGCTGTGTATCTGCTCACAAAAACTAAAGGATAACATCAGAAATAAATTCCTATGTGAATTAAAGTGAAAATGCAAATAGAACTCTACTATAAAAATATGCTTTGCATCAGTTGCCACACTCAAGGCAATTGTCACACATGAGAACTGCATTCTCCATTTACACATCTCATTTATACTGACAGCACATGAGCCTAGCTTTTCTTTCCTATGTGGCAGTTCTGTCGTATCTCTTTTCCTGTTTTGTCAGAAGCTTTCTAGTATACTGTACAACATGCTCTTAGCAGGGAAATAAGGTATCAGTAAAATAAAATACAAATACATAATGAATGCTTATAATAGACATCAACATTTTCATATCAACTGTTTACTTGCTTACAAAACCTAAAAGATAACATCAAGAATAGAAGTCTACATGAACTGCAATGTAAACATAAACAAGAGTCTACCACAGAAATAATCTTTGCTTCAATAGGCACATCCCAGGCAATCTTCACACGTGATAACTGCATGCTCCATATACAAGTATCCTTTAAACTGATAACACATGTTTTGTTTTCCTGTCCTTCCTTCTTGATATCTGTTTTTGTTTTCTTGTTGTGTAATAGGTCTCTGTGATGCTGTGCCTCTCTGTTCACCTGTCAGATCACCTGTGTGCTGCAAATATTTTTGTGTAGTTCCCTGGGGAGAAACACTTTGATTTTCCTCTGTTTTAAATGATCTCTTATGGAGCCAGGAAGATAGCTCAGAGGTTTAAGTGTCTATCTGGCAAGCATAAGGACCTGCGTTTGAATCCTGGTACCACATGCTATACTGGGCCCTGAAACTGGGCCTGGTGGCACATGACTGTAATCCCATCACTGGGGAGGCTGAGGCAGAAGGATCACTATGAGTCTGAGTTGCATAGTGAGACCCTGTACCAAATAAAAAATAAATGATCTCTTGTGTCGCAGTCCTAACTCTGTAAGAAAATTTCTCTGTGGTATTTTGTACTTGTTATTTTCTTTGCAAACCATCAAGCTATTTATGTCCTACAGGTTTAGGACTGAGTAAAACACAACCATTGGCTAATGTTTTGTGTTTTGAGTGGCATTATAGTTGCTGAATAACTCATCATCAACTTTTACTCCATCTTTGGTTTTGTTGTAGAAAGTTTCCTCCTTAGCTTGCATGTTGCCAAGATTTTCCTACTGATATTTTCCCATCCTGGTGGAATGTTGACATTAATAACACCTGTTTGCTTTTCTGTGCCATATACAATGCCAATGTTATATCTTCCTGAAGTCCGAAAACTGTACAAAACAATTCTCTGTTTTGAAATTGCAGCATTTCTTGGAATTTCTGTTTTGTTCCTGTGTACAGTTCCTGTGCTGGTCAACTTGTGATCTGTTAGAAAATGTAACATGGTTAGAAACTGGCACAGCGATTGTCCAGCGTCGCATTCCAATTAGCTTGGGAGCTATGAGCAGCAGCTCTGCTCGCATCACTCAGCTTATTGCTGTAAGAATAGCAACCTGAGGGCTCAGTTCTAGGATAACTGTGTCAACCAAAACTAAGTCGACATTCTGGCATTTTGTCCAACAGGTTTCACCCTTACCAGGACCTATATTGTATTTCTGCACAGAGTTCTAACACTTGATCATTCCACTTGGTTCTATGGCCCTTGTGAAACATGCTGACTTATTAAATATGTACTTATCGTCCTCTGAATCAAGGGGTCTGCAGTCCCCTTGTCTGTCTGTTAATTCTTGCTCTATCTCATTGTCAGAGGAACACATGGCCACTGTCCAAGTCATCATCTTCATCCATTCACACCAGTCTTCTGGTATGAAAGCATGTCTTTTAACATAACAGAGTGTCTTCATCTTCCATGCATGTTTAAATTGATGGTTCACTTTTGACCTCCTCCAAAACTTGCAAATCTTTTTTTTTTTTTTTTTTTTTTTTTAATCTGTCATTGTTCTGAATTGGATTACTTCTGCCAGGAAAATCAAAAGAAAACTTAAAAAAAAAATTCTGGAGTAGTGTGAGTCTATTGGACCTTCTGTGATGCTCAGGGAAAGATACCAAAACCAGTTAGCAGATCATGTGGGTAAACGTCCCATTTTGCCACTTTTGGAAACCTGCACACTCCTTGCTGTTCATTATACTAATTGGACAAATACATAGATTATTTTCTGTATCCTTCAGTGAGAGGTACTGAGATGTACAGCTGGCTACTATTAGGCTAAGTACACATTTGCAGTAGAGAAAGCACGAGGCCCCTGGACTCGGTGTTTAGTTTCCGCTTAAAAGGTGCACTCTGGCATTTCAGTGTACTGTGCTGCCCGGGAGTTACCACTGGTTGGCTGGTATCTTGTTTTTGACAGATACTCCTGAAAGAATCCCATTCCTGCTCAAGATCTTGTTCTTTGACCCTGTGGAGAAAAGCTTTTTGGGGAACACCAGACCTACTCTGCTTGCTCAGTCGGGGGTGCGCGTCCAGCAGTCCCTGTGTGAGCTCGGAGCGGAGCCACCCTGCATGCGGCATTGCATAACCTCGAGGCGTCCGCCTCCCGGAGCCCCTCGCCCAGGCCAGGCCCCAGCAGTAGCGCAGAAATCCCACAGATATACCCCCTTGGACTGCGGGGCAAAGTCCCTCGCGGAAATGGCGGGACTGAGCTAGCCTTTCGGGGCGAGCCTCTGGTGTTGCCCCACCCGCTTTCCTCGCCGACACTTCCCGAGGCCCCAGGCTGAGCCGCGCTGGCGCCTCCGGCAGTTGGCTCCCCGCCCCTCGGAAGCGCGGACCGCGGCGCCTGTGGCCAGAGGAGGGGCCCGGTGCAGGGACGCGGCTCGGCGGGAGCGTCCGGGGACATGTCTGCGCGCCACCGCCACCAGGGCTGCAGCGGTCCCCGCGAGGTGAGGACGGCGGGCTGGGCTGGGGCGCGTGTCGAAGCCCGCGCGGGGTCGGGCGGTCTGCGCCCTCGGAGCGCTGGAGCTTGGTCGGGTCCAGCCGTCTGGGGCGCAGCGTCGCGGGCGAATGCAGCCTGCGGATCGCCAGAGCCTGGGCTGGGAAACTCCTTTGGCTCCCTCTTCCCGCTCTCCGGTGACTCAGGCATCTTTTGGGGCCAGACAGGGCTTGGAGCTGGCGGAGGATCGGGCAGCTCCGTTCTTCATCCCTGCGTCCAGTCCACACCTGAGTGTGGGACCCGCTCTTGGGTTGCTGGGCAGGCTCACTGGGCTAAAAAGAGACAGGTGCCGGCTCTGTTGTGCCCGCTCCAGGGCTCCGGGGGCTGTGGCAAGAGAGGGAGCTGTTCTCATCTTGGGCTCCTTTGGTTACCAAAGGTAGATTTCCAGATTTTTCTTGGAGTCTGTTGTGTTCATTGCATTTCTAATGACATTAATATTTATTTCCCCAGTGTCGTCTATTAAAAACACACCAATCTTCACAGCTTGTAATAGATTAAATTTCATATTAATATTATGTTTTACCACAATGAAAAGCAGTACAAACTTCAGTGCCAGCCCACAACTCAGCATTCTAAATCAAACACTTTCATTTTAAAGGGCCTCTAATTAGTTCCCTCTAAATGATTCTTAGTTGAAAGCTGACCATTCCAGAAACCCTGCCAGCTCTGCCCAGGAGGAAAATCTTCAGGCCTGCCAAATTCAGAAACAGTGTCTCCACAGGTATCCAAGCTGCCTGGTTTTTAAAGTCATCAACCGCCTCCCCTGCTTCATGGACGAAGTCAGGCAGGCCCAGGGCTAATGTGGGGGAGCCTCCCAATGGGCCCAGCCTGTGTCTATTGCAGAAAGGAAGGAGTCCCTGAGGGACTGGACTTGGTCATTCACAATTGCAGGAGCTTAGCCCTGAAAAGGACTTTAGAGTTCGTCAGGTTTAAGTTATTTGCCTTACAGCCCAGGACCCCCAACACTGGGTCCTCAAGGGCTGGCCGAGCTGTTCACCAGCTGGAGCCAACCAGGACTCCAGGCCTTCTCTTCCCCTACCCTGCATTTGAACTCCAGCATTCTGAACAAAAATGCTGTGACCAGAGCCACCTAGTCACGATTTTCTTGTCTGTTTTTTTTTTTTTTTTTATTCACTTATGTAGCCCAGGATGGCCTCAAACTCACCGTGTTTCTCCTGCATCTGTCTCCAGAGAGCTGGGATTATGGGCTTGTGACACCATACCCAGCTATCCTTGTATAACTGAGAGGATTCTCAAATAGATGAGACAGGTTAACTTAGTCAAATTCACTTTGTAGCATAATTAAAAATTATCAATCCTTAGTTTTGAGTAATATTTATTTTTTATATTGAATGTATAAATACACCCTAAGTTAAAAAAAAGTAATCAATCAAAACAAAGAATAAGACTGGGTGTGGTGGCACACGCCTATAATCCCAGCTCTTGGGAGGCTGAACACAGATGGATCACTACAAGTCTGATCTATGTAGTGAGATCCTGTAGATCCTGTACTAAAAATACAAAAAACCAAAGTAAATCCACCCATGTCTGTCTTTGGGGTTTCTTCTAATTCTGTGGTTTCTGTGGTGGTGCCAGGTTAAAGCTGTGATCACACGTAAAGTGTGATTTATGGAATTAGAGCTGGCTTGAGAAATGGCCTAGTGGAGACCATTTGTTTGTTGTTTAATACCGTAACCTTTGCTGGAAGTCATGGCTTGCAATTAAAACTAACTTAACATTGTATTGCGCTATGTAGTTTTTACATTTAATTCAATTTAACATATATTTATTGAGTATCTACTATTGCTGAGTGCTTTGCTGAATGTTTTGGAGAGGTCTGTGTACAAAACAAAGAACTTTGATTCATAAAGCTCCAGTTACATTTACTTCTGAGAATTGTCCAGGACTTTGCAAGTTAGATAGGAGAGGCTGTCAGTTTTATCTAAAGAATGGAAATAAACACAAATATTCCAGTCTGTCTTGCTTCTGATTCCATAGATCAATTGCTTTTGTAATTATGGAAAACAATGAAGTTGCTGCTCTGACGGTTAAGGACTGCGTATGTTACATAAATAATAGTTCCCATCTTCATTTAAAGTACTTTCATTTGGAATCCATTTCCTTTATTGCAGCAACTTCAGTGCGGTGACTTTAAACTTACTGAAGCATGGACGTTTGTTTGCTCAAAAGTGTGAGTTCTACTGTGTTAATGTTGGAGCCTGCAGTTGTGTTAGCGTGTAAGATGCAGCTAGTTCTTTAAGAAGATAGTGTTCTGTTTTGGTTGTGTTCGCTTTACATTGCCCCCTGCTCTCCTTCTTAAAGGGTGCAAAGGGTTGTGACTATTGGTACACCTGTCACCATCGAGGCACTTTCTTTAAATCAGAAATTTCAGTTTTAAGCATTCCCAAATCCTCTCAAATGCATTTTCCTCAAAACAGCATGATTTTCAAGTTCAGTCATGTTTGTTGTTCTTAACAAAATCTTATCAGAATGAACTTGGCAATTTTTTTGTTGTATACAGCCAAATAAAATCAGTGCTGTGTTTGTTCATTATTTTACATTCTTCATTGAACCAATTGCTTTGCTTTTAAACACCAACAAATTAAAAGCTGTTTTTTTAGTATATCTAAAACACATTTTTAATATATCTAAAAACTCATCAAGTAAGGTGGTATAATTTGAGAAAAACCATATCCACAGTTGAAGATTTAGGGATGTTTTAAGCATGAAGACTCTGTCTCTGTTTTTAATTTGTTTGCCATCAAAGCACACCAGAAAGTGTCATTATCTAACAGTGTCCTATTAAAATGTGATCTCTGTTCAGTGCTTGGGAAGAGCCACCATCTCCAAAGGCTGCTCAGCACCCAGAGCAGTCAATTGTTTTCTTCATTCATTAACCACTTTGCCCCTCCAGATTTGTAGCTCTCTTTTGTTTACTGTACATTGATGATAAGGCAAGTTCTTCTAGCCAAGTAACAATATGTGCCATTTAGTATCTAACACACTGTACTTATTAATTTACTGATTTAACAAATATGTATTGAACCAGTCCCTTTTCATGATTTGTGTAGAGGCTACACTTTGAGCACCTCTTGTTCTGTGCTGACAGACATAGAGGATACAGAGACACAGAAATAGCTTGCACTGCAACATAAAAGAAAACACTTCTAGGACCTCCTCTTCCCCCTCACCCTACTGTCCTTGCTCCTTCTCCTCTGAGGCCTTGTGCACATTAGCCAAACTCTACTAGGGGATGAGCTCCATCCCCTTCCCCACCTGCTTCTTTTTGAAAACAAAAGATTTCCTTTTAGGGACCTGTTGAGGCTGTGCTGTTGTATAACAGATGCTTAATCACTTCCGGACCCACTAATATCAGAGGGAGTGGAGTACTGACCAATACTAAAGTGACTCGTGGAGGTAACCAATGTTCTTGTTCCCCTGTGGAACACACACTGATTGTTGCTCAGAGCACAGAGATCACTGTCGCCACTGCTATCGTATAATAAATTGGTATATTTTGTTCTTTCTGGCTCAGGTGCATATTTCCTCTGGTGTTTGGTCACAGTGCTGTTTATACCAGTTGTATTTGATACTATAATTTTGCAACATAACATGCGTGCCAAAACAGAACACGTTCTTTGAAAACTAAGTTTATTTCCCCAAGGGTCCATGTGTTAGTTCACATTACTGCAATGAAATACCTGAAATACCTTGCAAAAAGATTTGTTTTGACTCAGGGCTTTGGGGATTCCAGTCCAAGATCAAGCAGACCCACGGTTTTGTGTCTGCGGCTGGTGACTGTGTAGCAATGTTGAGAATGCACAGCTGAGAACATTCGCTGCATCGCCAGGGAGCACAAAAAGGCAGAAGAAGGATGTGCGTGGTCCAACAATCCCCTTAAGAGCATGACACTAGTTACCTAAGACAACACAGAAGGTCTTGCCTTTCAAAGTTTCTGCCACTTCCCAATAAACAGTGCTATCCTGGAAACCATGCCTTGAAGACAGGCCCAGCCGACCCAAGGCTCTGAGTGTATAAGATAAACAACATTACCTTGTGATTTTTGGCTATATTTTCTAGTACTTCATTGCAGGTGGTCTAGTGTGGATTGCATAGGGCACAAGAGCACACCAAACAGGGCAGGGAAACTCTGCCGCTTGCACCCACCATGCACAGTTGAATTGCAACCCGTGTATGTCAGTCGCGTGTGACCCGTGTGTAAGCAACTTGTCAAGTACACGCAGGAGTTACCAATAATACTATTTCAACCTCTCTGAATTTTGCATGGCAGGGAAGACAGGTGGTTTTTGTTTTTAAGGAGACATGGAAGTATTCTTTTTCTTTTTTTAAATTTATGTATTTGGTATAGGGTCTCACTATGCAGCTCAGACTCATAGTGATCCTGTTTCAGCCTCCCCAGCTCTGGGATTATAGGTGTGTAGCACCACACCTGGTTTCAGTGGCCAGCTCAGTGGGCCTGGGGTAGGGCCAGCAGGGCATGCGGCACTGGGAGATCAAACCCAGGTCTTTGTGCTTGTCAGGCAGGTGCTGAGGCTGCTGAGCTATCTCACCAGCCACAGAAATATTATTCTTTCTTTCTCTCTCTTTTTTTTTGTGGTACTGGGGATTGAACTCAGGACCATGCGCTTGTGCTGCTGAGCTATATCCCTGCCCCCCCAAGTAATTTTATTTAATTATTAAGCCTTGGGCCTTTGTTATTTTGTAAAATGATTTAATAAATTAAATTATAAAAAATAAAGATTTTCTAGTTATACGCAATAAGTATATTATATATTTTATATGCAGCACCAGATGATTCTTTTTCACTCAGTGTAGCCAAAAGCCAAAAGGCTGGAGATCTGTTGTTTCTGAGATAGGATTTTGCTAGATAGTTGAGTTGGCCTTGAACTCACTGCATATCCTACACTGGCCTTGGACTTGAGATCGTCCTCCCCCAACCTCCAAAGTGCAGGGATTGTGGGTGTGCACCACAGCCGCCTTAGACACTTTGGAGAGAAATTCAATATCCAAATTATGGCAAGCAGCCATTAAAATAAGGCATGTGTATGAAGCAGCCACATATTTTGGGAAATGAATGAACCTTCAAAATATAAAGTGAAAGAAGTTAGGTACATAAAGGCCACAGATGAGAAGCAGATCCCGAGACATGCAGATCACTGGTTGCCAGGAGATGGGACTGGGGGGAGGGGCGAGTGATAATGGCCCAAGCTGCTTTCTCGAGCGATGGCTGTGTTCTGAGATTAGAACATGGTGACGGTTGCAGAATATTGTGAATATACCAAAAGCCACAGAAGTATATATTTCAGGGTGATTAATTCAGTGAAGTTTATGTTATATGATTTTATCTCAGTTTATTAAAAAAAAGAATGTAAAACTTAAGATAGCAACATGAAGAAATAAATCACTACTTAGAAGTAGAATGTACAGATACAACATATTGGGAAAGTATAGCAAAAATATCTAGGTGTTCTTTGTACTGAGGTCTTTTATAAGCTTCTTAAATATCCTGGCCCACTTCAAATACAAGCAAGAACCAGGGGCATGGCTTAGCCAAAAAATGCAAAAAAATTCCAGTCATGACTCAATATCCAAAGATTAGTGAATGCCTTTATATTTATTTGTGTGATTAACATTGAAATAAATTCTTTATTTTTTATGAATTTAGGGCAGGGTCTACAGGGTCTACAGGGTCTCACTACATAGATCGGACTCAATAGTGATCCTCCTGTTTTCAGCCTCCCAAGCACTGGGATTACAAGTGCACGCCACCACACCTAGTCTCAATCTCCATCTCAGTGCACCTGGGTGTGGGGCTGGGTCACGGCATGCTGGGGATTGAACCCCAGCTGCTGTGCTCTGCCTAAGCAGGTGCTTTAGTTGGCTGAGCTAACCGTCTGGCCCCTTGAAATAAATTCTTGAAATATGTTGTGTCAACTTTTTGAGTCTATTTCTAGTGACTTCTAATTACTTCAGATGAGAGAGGTGGGTTTTTTTTAAATTTCTTCAAATGTTTTTTATTTCTTCAAAATGTTTCAATTTCTGAGGGCTCCTAATATGTCTTAAAAACAGCTTATCTCTGTACCAGTATAGAAATTTCTGTTTATTAACCTCTTATAAGCATGGGATTAATCACTTATGATTACATTTTTCAAGCTTTGAAATCATTATAAAAGTCAGCTATACCTTCCCCCAAGTCTTATTAACTATACCAATGCTTAAAAGTCATCACCCAGGACATTTGTAGACTATAATTTTTCAAAATATTCCTGAAAGCAACTTATTATTTTGTAGTATATTTGTCATATGACAAACTAAGAACATAATTACTTCTTTGAGAGACAACTGGTAGTATTTTTGTAACTCTGCTGTGCTTGGTGAAATGCTTTCCATGGAAATGAGCTCATATTTATCTATTGAAACCAGCTGTATTTCTTCAAATATCAACTCCAACTCTCTCAATCTGTAACTGCAGAATAGCCACGTGATGGCCCACGGAGGCACCGTTAAAGAAACGAAGTCTTGTACTCACGTCAAGGAAAATATGCTTTAGGAAAAAGTTGCTTCTTCAGTTAGATATGGGTCAATGAGAGAACAACAACAAAAAATATTAACTATCATAATTAGGTCATTACATATAAGGTTAACTGAAGGTCACAGGTATAACCGATGTCAAAAAAAATGTGGCTTGGGGCCAGGGAGATGGCTCAGTGGAATAAGTGCTTCCCTGGCAAGTGCAAGGGTCTGAGTTCAATCCCTGGTTCCACCAAAAAAAAACAGAAAAAAACAAAAAAGAAAAAAAAAAAAAAAAAAAAAAAAAAAAAAGGCACAAAAAATGTGGCTTGTGCAGAACAATACCTTACAACTTAGTATCAATAAATCAATTAATTCAAGACTCTATCAGTGGTTCTCAACATTGATTACATATCTTGCGCTTGCCAGCCAGGCACACTGCCACTGAGCTGTGTCCTCAGCTCTTGACTGCACATTAAAATCATCCAGGGAAAGAAACAAAGAATACTAACACCAAGGTCTCACTCTAAAAAATTTCATTCTGCTAGCTGCTTGGAAGAAGGGGCAGGAGGACAATGAGTTTCAGCCCATACTGGTCACCTTAGTGACTTAGGGAATTCTTGTCACAAAATGGAAAATAAAAAAAAAGAGTTGGGGATATGGCTCAGTTGAAGTCCCTGGTTTCAGTTCCCCAGTACTTCAGTATATACTGGACAGAAAAGAAAAAGGAAAATATTAAAAGAAAAAAATAAAAAATCCAATTCAGTAGATTTTGACTAGGACCAGGGCATCTGTGGTTTTAAAAACTCCCTTGTAAAGTACATGTAAAGCCAGGATTGAGAACTATAAATTTATAAAATATTTCATAATTTTACTCTTCATAAGAAAAAAGCTATTGAAGCAAATTGCTATAATGTTATATTTTCAACATGTCTGGTGAGAATAATTTAATCATCCCTGCTTTCTTCTCATTTTTTTTTCTTTTCTTACTTTTTTTTCCTGTATTTTAGGAATGGGTCTACGGGGTGTTCAGGATCTCACTACTAGATCGACTTGTAGTGATTCTCTTGTTTACAGCCTTCCAAGAGCTGGGATTACAGGCATGTTCCACCAAGCCCAGTCTCAACTGCCATCTCATTGTGCCCTGGGGGTAGGACCCGCACGGCAGGCCTGGGGATTGAACCCCTGGCCCCTGCACCTGCTTGCAGGTGCTTTAATCTGCTGAGCTATTTGGCCAGCCCATTTTTTTAAAAAAGTATTTGTGTATACAGTGCTCATTTAGTATAGGGGAAGCTTTCTTCCAATGGTTGAATGAATTTTCACTGATTTTTAACTTCTGTTAGATTCATTAAACTGGTGTTTGTGTGTCAGAACAATCAAATGAACTGTGTTAATTAATCTGTTTTCAATGGCAATAACAAAATACCTGAAATGAAGTTCTTTGTAAAGAGAAGAGATTTATTTAGCTCACAGGTTCGGAAGCTCGAAGATCTGGCAGCAGCATCCGCTGTCTCTGGTGAAGCCCCTGGGTGCCACTGCACTTCAGTGGATGGCCTCATGGGGGGAGTGCAGGCAGGAGGGAGAGACCTCATGGAGGCAGCCAGAGGGAGACCCGAGGCCAGGCTTCTCCTTCCATGACAAAGTGTTTCCTGATTACTGGGACTCATTATCATCGAGAAAGGGTGAGGAGGTGATTGACCTGGTGCCTGAAAGATACTGACCAACTAGACTCCTTAGAACTGAATTTGTTTGTTTGTTTATTTTAATGCATTTAGTACAGGGTCTCAGTACACAGAATCAGACTTGTAGTGATCCTCCTCCCACGTGCTGGAATGACAGGCGTGCACCAGGACGCCCAGCCTCAGTCGCCCTCTCAGTGCATCCCAAGGGTGGGGCCAGAATGGCAGGCCTGGGATTGAACCCCGGCCACGGCACTCTGCCTAAGCAGGCCCTTCAGTCTGCTGAGCTATCTGGCCAGCTCTGAATTTAGTTTTATAATTTTTTTTCTGAATTTATTTTGAATGTTTGTTCTTATTTTTAATACTGGTGTAGATTCTCACTCACTGTTATCAATTAGGTTTCCCATTTTTTTCTTTAATTATTAGTTTTTGTATTTAAAATGTGGCATCTTTATGGCTCTTGACTTGTACTTTCTGAACAAAAGCTCAACAATTTATTGACTTAATTTTAAAAATCTGGGGACGTCAAGGAGCCCTTTCAGAGATCTTACAGTATGCAGGGACGATGGGTAGAGGGAGAGAAGGTGTCACCTGCCAGGTTAGGGCTTTACTCTTGGCCCGTTGGCAATGTGAGCAAGTGTGCGATTCTTAATGTCACATGTTGGGGTTCCAGGTAAGACTTTATTTGAACAAAGGATTTCTTGGTTAAAATAAGTTTGTCATGCCGTGACTACCTAATCTTCAAGGTTCTCCTTCCCTTTTCCTGCTGGATTTGGTTTGTGTCTTTGTAGCCCATAGTGATTCTCAGCTACTGTTATGTGTCTGTGCTGAAAAAGGACAGGAGACTTAGGCCTTACAACCCAATAATCTGGTGCTCGTGGGGAGAGCAGGCCAAGTGCACAGGGAGACTTGTGTTCAGAGCAAGAAATATGTGTTGGGAATTATGGCCAGGGAGGCTCAGCTCAGGTTGTGCGCCTTCTGTGGAAGGTTTACAGAGAGGCAAGATGGGTCAAAAATAAAATTCTGGGCCAGGCACCCTTCCCAGCCTTCACATGGACACAGTGCACATCTAGTCAGTGATGTGCGCTTTCCACATTTTAATTGTATATTTTCCCATATGAGCTTATGCACCATCAGAAGAGTTGGAACATGAGTGTTTGTGTGTAGGCATGTGAAGGGTAATACGTTTGGGTGGGATTAGAGAAAAATGCAAAGCAGTTTCTACACTTTCAGCAGACTTTCCATCCTGCACATGTATTTAGAGCATCTTCAGTATGTGTGTCAAGAGTGTAAAACTCAGTGATCATCTAGTGAATTTAGCCGTTCAGGCAGCTGTTGTATTTTTTTTTTTTAAACATAAAATGGTTTATGAAGAAATAGTGCGGTTTCTGGAGCTTTAAAACCCGGACTCTACCCTGGGCCTGCATGCTGGCCCTACCCCTGGGGCACGCTGAGACGGCAGGTGAGACTCGGTGTGGTGGCACGTGCCTATAATCCCAGCTCTTGGGAGGCTGTAAACAGGTGGATCACTACGAGTCTGATCTAGTAGTGAGACCCTGAACACCCTGTAGGCCCCTCCCTAAAATACAAAAATAAGTAAATAATAAAAAATAAAAATAAAAGTTAAGACCCAGACTCTAGCATCGTGTCTTAGCTCTTTTCCCTTGTGGAGTCCTGGGTGTGTTCTTGTGAGAGCCCTGGGCTGAGTTCTCTTCCTACCTGGACCTGTGACTGCCTGGGTTTTGCTGACCCAGACCCCACCCCCAGTGCTAAACTGCTGTTGGGAAGTTTAAGTCACGAAACTCCGAGGCAACAATTTATTAACTTAATTTAAAAACTCACAAGCACTCTCTGAGAAAGCCAAAGTCCTTAGGTCATGAATAAATAAGGTAATTGTATGAAGTATTTTACTTGGTAGCTAGGGTGTTACTTAATAGTTGCTTAACAGTGAAAAAGGCACTGGTCGTGTTTTTAGAGATTAAGGCCTACATATCTTTTAAATTTCTTTTTTATTTCTTTAGGACGACTTCTTTATCTTTTTGCCTCAAATACAGTAGATAAAGACAGCCACATCTTCTAATCTTATTAAAGCTGATGGTCTCACTAAAATTTCAAATGATGCTGAATAGTAAATAACCTCAGACTTGTATCTCAGAATCTTCCTCGCCTATTCTGCTTTCTTTCTATAGTCTTAATGGACTTAGTTGGCTAAGTTAAGTGCAGGCTGAATTAAGGTAATATTTCAGTTTACTTTTAATAGTTTTAAGCAGAAGCTGAGATTTGATTAAATGAAAATGGAACTTATTTTCTGTAAAGTCTCTAATAAAAATGCTCTGCTTAAACAATGTGACAAAAACTTGATGAATGTACCTCTACACCAGGCAAATGTTTTCTACATAAACATCTAGGAGCCAGCACTGATGGAGGACATCTCCTCCATCTCCTAGGGAGGACGAGTTTGTATACCGAGAATCACTATAGTGACCACCTGTGAAAGGAGTTTGGATGCAGAGGTACTCATGGCTGCCAGGCTAGCTAAGCCATTAAGGATGTGCAGAGATTCATATTAGCATTCTAGGTAGTAGCAGCATGAGGTACAAAGGCACTGAGGTGGAAGGGTGCAGTGTGGCTGAAAATACTGCTGGCTTTCCACGGCGGTGCCACAGGGCTGACATCTCTCCAGGGCACTAGATGAGATCAAGCCTAGGGCTGGGGTAGAGCAATAACAGCAAGCCAAGTGCTCTGACTGCAACTCAAAACCCACTTATCTATCACACAGTGTCCACACTGCAATGAGACAAGAATACTGAGCTTTTAACTTAGAAAAAGCAACTCATATGCTAACATCTTTTGTCTTAAAAGAAAAAACACAAGGACAGAGCCTTTCAGTGACACAAACAGCTTTTCACTGAAAGATAAAGGTTTGCCTGTGGCATGCATTTGCACAGTGAGTGTGATCTTTGCTGTTGTGTTCATGCTAGTCATCAAACCTTGGCTCATACTTTGTTAGTTTGAGAACAACACGTGCAGCACTCAGGTCATCTGTTAGTTGGTTTCTTTTATCAGATTTGGAAGATCAAGTTCTTCAAATTTAGCTTTATCTGGAGAAGTAAGAAAACACAGGGCTGGATCCATTTTATGGACCCATAGAAATCTTTGCAGCAGCTACAATGCTGTAATTCAAAGCTGAATACAGCTGCTCACAAGCAATGACCCAAACAAAGTGTGAGAAGCAGCCCAAGTGCTTGCACTGACTTCAGATGATTTGGTGGAGAAGGTCACTGTCAAGGACTTCGTCTTCAGAGCTGCCAATGGTGCTGCTCTGTGTCGTGCCTTCACACTCCATCTTCTCAAGTGTTTCTTGTCTGGAAAGAACCCGCCTCAGTTCTTTCCAAGAACTTCATTTCCAGATTTACAAAATCTCACCAGTGTGAGCAGGAAAGATCAAGTTCTTCAAAATCAGCTTTATCTGGAGAAGAAAACACAGGGCTGGATCCATTTTATGGACCCATAGAAATCTTTGCAGCAGCTACAATGCTAGAATACTCCCTGTAGATTTCCTGAACGCTTGTAGGATTGTCTACAAATGTTGTAGAATTTCCTAAAAGTATTTTGAGACTTGGAAAATACATCAGCTGCCAACTTTAAGATCTGGTTAAAGTGGCTTGGGCTCATGTGTGAGCAGGAGAGGGCTCTTCGAGCCTACCACAGCACACATGCATAGGTTTGTCATTGCTGGCATTTAGCGTCGTACAAATGACACTGAGGTCTTTCATTTTTGCCTTGGAAGAGAAGAGTTGGATGTCATTTGGTTTAGTGATAGAATTAGCTTTTGAATGAAGTTTAAAGAAATGGCCCAGAGGGTGACCAGAGAAGTGATACAGACAGGAAATAAGGTCGAAGGATTATGGTGAGGCTGGTCTTTATATTTATATTCTTCGTGCTGAGTGCCCAGTTACAATAGTGCAGAGATTTCGGGTAGGAAGTTGGATATTCTGAGTAAAAAATTCACAGTGTGAACGTTGATTATTAGTGGGATCACTTGAAATCACTTGTCTGGATATAGTTATGTAGGGGAGAGTGAAAGAGTTAGGCAGTGGGCCAAAGAGCGGAGGACAGCAGAATGTGAGAGAACTGTGCTCACATCATGCCCAGGGCATACTTCAGTCATTGTACCTTTTTTCTTCTCTAGTTATCTAGCTGTGTGCTGCTCTTCACTGTGGGGCCACCATGAGGGCAGGAGCTGTCTTATTGATGTCAGCATGGCTGTATAACTCCTGAGTACCATTGTAGGTCCATGTTGTGTCTACGATGATTGGCATGGCATTGGAGTGGTACTTCAGCTATCCTGTTTAGTTCATCCAGCAGCTGGCATGGAACTTGCTATAATTTCAATATGGTTTGTTTCTTTTGCAATATATGCTGAAATCCAATTCCTCTGGGTTCTTCTTTTCTTGTGTCCCTTGCATTCTTCCTTTGCTTTAAGGGAAGGGACATTTGAATAAGTGTATAGGCTAAGGAGAGGCCTATGAAAAAGTCTTAATTCAAATGTAGAAGAGTAGTGCACACTCATAATTTGAGTAATTTTGGGACGCTGAGGCATAAAAAAATCATTCATTTGAGCCCATCCTGGGTAACAGTGTCTTAGGAAGACAAACTTATAGATGTCTCAAAACAAAACAAACAAACAAAATACAAAGGGTTAGTAGTATAGCTTGGTATGAAGACCTTAAGTTCAATCCTCAGTACTGCAAAAAAAAAAAAAAAAAAAAAAAAAAAGGAAAGGAGGGGATTATTTGGAGAGTTAACTTCTTTTATAGTATTCCATCAGCCTTTGAGCGAGGGAAAAACAAGTTGCGGGGGTCTGTGGATGTGAGTACATGTGAGAAGTAAGAAGAAGGAAGTGGAAGGAAACTCCACAGAGCTCGGTTCTCTCTACACTAACATGTGTTGACCACTCTCTATGTTTCTATAGTCTAAGCATCCTTAAAATTATTTTACATGTGTAACTTGCTAAATTCCTCTGGCAACCCTGTAAAGGTAGAATTACTGTCCTAATGAAAAACTAAATGACTGAACACAGAGAGGTTAAGACCTTGCCTGCGTGGACAGCTACTAAGTGGCAGGGCCAGGACACAGAGCTGGTGCCTGTTCCACTCTAATGCTGAAAATGATAAGCACATGGAACACCGACCTACAACATATTGTTGTTGAGTCATACCCAGCACCTAGTTCCTGCGGGAATTCATAATGTACAAAGTTGGGAGATTTCTTCAGGCAAAACCTGTCTTACCTGTTAAGACAGTGGAAATACTGGAATCTTTGGGTTGTTGTGGCACTGAAGTTTGGGTGCTGGGGGTGGAGGTACCAGCAAGAAAGAGGTGAGATGATAAGTCATGCATTCTAGTCTCTTAGGAGAAGAAAAGGGGAGCAGAACCAGCTGAGAGGATGGAGTCAGGGCAGCAACAAGGAGCCCAAGGCACAGGAGGCTGAAAACCAGGCACAGTGAAAATTCAAGAGTTAAAGATTTGTGGAAGAGAGAAAGCTGGGATCAGAGAGAAACACTTAACTCTCTCAGAAACCCTGGATTTCAGAAGTGGGGGCTAGTACGTGTGATGCTCAGTTGGTGCTGGGGCTTGTGGCATGCATGACAGTGATGGATTGTGGGTGAATTGTATGCAATATGAAGGTTTCAGGTTGAGGCTGCGACTGTGGAGATGGGGGACATATGCTGACTGTAAAAGGAGTGGTGTCTGGACTTTAGAAAGCCGCAACTCAAATATGCTCAGTTGTAGGAAAAGATACAAAAGGTGAGCTGGTATTTATCATACAAAAAGTGCTTAATGGCCTCAATAAAACATTGTCAAGGAATGGGTGACTCGCTTACATTTTGCACTGTAGTTTTAAAAAAAGAGCTTGAAATATGAGTTGGCAAAGAAGCACATTCCTCAGGTGACTTCAAATGCTTTAGCCAAATAATCCTTATTGCTCTGGAAGAAAAGACTACATTACATGCTTTGGTGAAATCTTCTTCTCCTAGTTCCACTGTGACTTTTTTGTTTCTCCTGATAGCTTGTGATATAGCATGCTTTGGAAAAGGGAGAGGCAGCTGAAAACAGTCAGACCTGCAGCTGTGCGGCTGTGTTGTGACTTAGGGGGTTGAGGTCATGGGAGAGGGGCTGGAAGCTTCAGTAAAACTCAGTGTGGTGTCCTGTGCGTGTAGAGTTAGTTGTTTGATGGGAACCAGTGTGCACGTATTGCCTTTGTATAACTGTACATGCCGCTGTCTGCTCGCCTCTGCCCACGTAGCAGTCCAAGGAATCAGAATTAGACCTCATATGAGCCCAGCAAGTCCTGCATCTGAAGATATGTAACTAGCACATGGAAATAGAATATGTACACTAAAGCTGATACATAAATGGCAAGAACAGAAAATGCATGGGGAGGGGGGATGTCTGGAAATGTAAGAACAGAAACTTCAACTTGGACAGGTTTCTAGAGTAAGGCAAATAATTTTTTCATGTAGCAGGCTGTCCAAGAGCAGAATGCCTGGGTCTGGTGTTGCTTCTCTATGATTTTCTTTCCTCTCTTGCTGTCATACATTGACTTTGTTCTTAACCCGATTCCCCTTATGATTTCAAGATGACTATGACAGAAGGTTTTTTTTCTCAAAGTTTCATTGATAAACAGATAGCAATGAGACAGTTTCAAATCAAATCGGAAGTACAGTTTCAACAAATAATACACTGCATATATTCTTCTTAGTGGTTAATTGCTGTACAAGATGCGGACTTGTGATCCTCTTTACAAACACCATTAGAACAAATCATTCTATTCATTAAGAGAATGCAACTATATATCTATCCCAACCACTTTGAATACACAGATACAAAATGGACATTCATAGGTATACCCCATTTTTTCTAAGTTCCGTTATTGAATATTATAGGTGTGTAAACTCAGCAAAATATTCTAAAAGAGTCCAGTAGCCCATTATAGCATTGGTATGACAGAAGGTTTGCTCTGAGATAGGAAACATCAAGTGGGTAGGGAGAGGTCATGTGTTCATGTCTCCTTGGCAGGGAGGAAGCCCTTCCTAGAAGATCCCAGAGGCTGTTACTCAAGTCATCAATAAGATTGACTTCTCCTTTTTTTTTTTCTTTTTTTCCCGGTACTGGAGATTGAACTCAGGACCATGCGCTTGCCAGGAGGATGCTTATGCCACTGAACTGTTTCCCAAGAAATTTTTTTCTTTCTTTTCTTTTCTGCTGTTTGTTTTTTTTTTTTTTTTTTTTTTTCAGAACTGGGAATTGAACTCAGACCCTTGCACTTGCCAGGCAAGCGCTTATTCTACTGAGCCATCTCCCCAGCTCCATCGATAAGATTGGGTTACTGCTCTTTCCTTAAACCAAACATCACTTGCAGGGGGAACAAGATTACTGCAAATGTTCATTAGCCATTTCAAGTGGACTGAGTGTTGGGAATCTGGTTCATGATGTAGAGAAGGTTGGAGGAAGTTATCATGAGACTGAGATGCCCTTGTTGGGTAAAAGAGCTTTTGATGCCCATGAGGGCCCTAGCTTCAGCAATTGGGAGCAGTATGAACTTAGACATATTGTCAGCCTCTTCAAGCATTCCCTTTATCTTCTAGAATCACTGTGGGAATTGGAAGCACTTTTAATAAACTCTCAGTAGCCATCCCAATATGTATCATTTGCTATTTGACAGCAGCAACAATAGCACCACCACCACCATCATCACTACCACCACCACCACCACCACCAACAGCAACACTAACAACAACAATGCAACACTTCCATTTTCTGAGCACTTAGATGTTCTACGCACTTGTTCCTGGCTTAATTGCTTCTCATTGTTGCTCACTAACTGTGCATCAGGCCATGTCCACACTCACGGTACTCTGCTAAACACTTACTTTTCTATCTCAGTTAAGCTGAGATCTGAGATCGAGCGTTGAGGCTCAAGGGAGGTGCAGAGAGCAGGCATGGGGCCACATTCACCAAGGGTTCTGTGTCTGGCTTGTGTGGCACAGAAGTGGCAACTGGCTGTGGGCCTCAGAAAGTTGATCTTTTCTTGGCCTCTGGTGATCTTCTGCTTTGTTGTTCAGGATTTGCTGCACAGGAAATTTACCCCCCCCCAAGTGTGCATGTGCTTCTAGATGCGTAATGTTTTTCTTTCCACTGTTCCTTTTATTTCCCAAATATGAGTGTGTATATTTTTATGCTTTTGAAAAAGAGGAAGGGTTTACAAATGCTAAGTCCTTGTATATATTTTTGTCTCATTTGAACCTTAAAATGAAATCAAATTTGAATTTTTATTGTGTTTAAGTTTGGTGACCAGGGGCTTCATTCACAAAGCATGAAGTGAGCACGTAAGAGACATACCTTTTAAGTGCATCCTGCTTTGCTTTGCACAACAGTGTGGCATAAACTTTTCCAAATTTTGGCTTCTACTTTTAAGATATTTCTCTGAAAGAGGATAGCTAAATAAAAGTTTTTTTTTTTTTAAATAATGCTAATCTGATTGGTTCATGGAACTTTTTGAATGGTATGAATGACACTTTATTATTTTGGGAGTATACATTTATTTCTTTTGATGATATTTCATACGACTAGGATTACACATGTATTTCCAGAAAGCATAAATTGCTCTGATTCCATGTAACTTATTTTTCCAAGCCCTCTTGTGCAATTACATACATAGTTTTTCTCTGGATCAGCCTGTACTAGACTTTGAGGTAACCCAAACCATAGCAGTCCCTCTCTTTACTGCATCGAGTCCTCAGCTTCAAATTGAACTTGTGCGTCTTAATTCGTACAACCCTTAGTGTGAGCTGCCTCTCCTGGGGCTCCTGACCTTGTAGGAATATAGCTTCCCTGCAGACCCAGCTCGCAGACACATCTGCTTTTCATTCATAGTTCTGGCTCTCGCTCCAGGACCCTTGCTCTGCACTTCAACAATTTGTGAATACATTGGTGGGAAATATGAAGTGGGAAATACTAGATCTTCCTGGTTTTATGGTATGAATATGGAATATTTGTTGGGGAATTGTGGTGGAGGTAAAAAGATTTTTGTTCCTATTACTCCATGCTGTATATAAGTCTCTGAACCACTTCTAAAATAAATTCTCAGACTTTGTCTACCCATCCCCAGATATGCGGGTGGTGAAGAGATGCCGCAATGAAAGAACAAAAGCACAAACTACCACCCGTCTTAAATAGATTTTTAAAATTCTTAGTTGTGACCATAGTGAGTATGATGTAACATGTGTTCATATTGTAAAAATCTAATATGTTTGTTGTGACAAGTGGTAGAAAGGAAAAGAATGGGATCACCCCTGCCAGGAAGTGTCTAGGAACAAGCCTCAAAGCATAGCCAGCACTCTGGGGACAGTGGCAGGAGCCTGTTGGGAGCAGTTACATCACTTGGGAGAGGGGCAGAACAAGCCTATGGTGTGCAGGCAGGAAAAAGACTTAGGATGCCTTTCCTATAGGGTCATACCCAGTCGTGGGAAAGCCTGGATTTCAACCCTACTCTTTCTAAATTGAAGTTACACATTCATGATTTTGCTTTTCTTGGTTTTTGTTTTCCAAATTTGCTTTTTGAAAGTTCTAAAGAGTTCACATTTTAGAGAAAGGAATCACATTTTAAAGAAAGGAATAAAGACTGTCCTCCTCTCCTGCCTCCTACATGCTTACAGCTTATGCTTCAAGCTGTTCAGTGTGTCCACCTCCAGCGCCTGTGCCCAAACATTCAGATAGGCAGAACAGATTCTAGGGACAAGAGTATCTTGTCTTCTCTAGGGACTACCAGGATGAGACTTGGGGCACACAGCCCCCAGAGCACCAGGACACTGCCAAATTTAGCAGCAGGAGAGAAGAGCCATAGTGCCCTGACAGTCCCCCCTTTTAGGGAAGGAGAGCTATTAGTGCCTTCAGATGTTTTCCTATGCTGCTTTTACTTTCCAACCAGTGGCAAGGCCCTGTACCAGTAGAGATTTTGGGGAGGCCCAGGGCCGCCGCACCATCGCCTCTGCTTATCTCAACACCTACCCTTGTTATCACTGCGGGCGAGGAATGAAGGCGCCCTGATTCTGCAAGTCCGTATCTGAGTCACCTCCAGCGAGGGACTTCGAAGGTTACAAGGGTAGTCTCAGTTTTCTCCAAGTCTAAGGTGTATTTGTTTCACTTTTTAATATTAAGTTTCCTGAGATAAGATGTGACTTGTATTCAATATATGAATTTAATAGAATAGTGTTTTAAAATTTCTCCATTTCAACAAAAAAGTTGTTAGTAAGATAGTGTAGTAACTTTACAAGTTAGGACTACTGGAGGATGATAATCAGTTTCCTGAGGAATCACTGGACAGTGGAGGCTGCACTGATAACCTATTTTTAACTATAAAAGTGTTGTAACCTGTTTTTAACTATAAAAGTGCTAAAAATGAGCAGAAAGCTGTCAGCTGTCAGAGCACATCTCAAAGGTGCAATGGGACTTCATGATTTAAAAGTAATGACACTCTTCTGTAGAACTGGCAATCTGAGTTGTGTGAATGTACCTTCTTCCTTTCTCTCTCTCTCTCTCTCTCTCTCTCTCTCTCTCTCTCTCTCTCTCTCTCTCTTTTTTCTTTCTTTCCTTCTTTCCTTCTTTCTCTCTCTCTCTCTATTTCTTTCTTTCTTTCTTTCTTTCTTTCTTTCTTTCTTTCTTTCTTTCTTTCTTTCTTTCTTTCTTTCTGAGGATCAAATGCATGGTCTTACACATGTTAGGCAAGTGCTCTACCACTGAGCTACACCTCTGACTCCAGGAATGTACTTCTCTCTTCTGTTCCCTACCCTAGAAGATACAGTAAGCTATTTTCACTTCAAAAGGAACAAAAAACATAGTTTATAGATACTGAAATTTTAAAAATTAAGTCTTGGTAAGACTTATTTTCTTGCTGTAGATTTAATAGATTCTCAACCCTTACTGGAATTATCAAGATGTCCTCAAAGCTCTTAGTAACTTCAACATAATCTCAATTAAAACAGAGTTGTTACATTTCAAGTTGAACATTAGAAAGTCAGTAAGTGCCTACAGTATGCCAAGGAACACAGACAGATCAAAACCAATGACTCAGTCACTTTATTTCTGTCTACATAGAGTCCAAGAAAGGTAGAGAAAAAAAGAAAGCCAAAGACTGGCTGAAATTTTTCTTTCAGCTAATTTAAGAGATTTGTCCTAATAAGTCTGAAGAAATTCAGAATCTGGTTTCCTTTAGTAAGGAAAGGTTGCTAATCAAATACTCCTGTGGAAGTGAAATCATGAAGAGATTATTTACATTCTCCCAACAAATCCCATCTGTTGTGCCAAGTAGTTTTTTGCAAGTTGATGTTCCAGCACAACAATCAAGAGGTACATACTCAGAAGTCTCCCAGGGCTCAAGCATGACATAGCTGAGTCCTGAAGAGAGGGGCTGTGCCCAACGGGGAAGTATCAAGGCTCTTTCATCTGTCGGTAGGTATTGAGGTTCTGTCCTTGGTGCTGGGGTTCATCTACCAATGTGGGCTACAATCGCTGCCCTCCCGGAGTTTACGTTCTCATTGCTGCTGCCTTAAATCACAGTTAAGCCACAACTGTATCAATTGCCTTCAAACTACATCAGACTTATCTCCAGAGTAGGAGTAAATGCATTAGACACACTGGTATGTTCCTGAGAATAAATTGGTCCAGATTTTGATGTTGTTCATGTTTAGATCTTTTTCATATAGTGAGTCCTTCTGGATAAGCATATTTACTGTAATTATACTTAGAGGTAGCTTATTTTGAGCTTTCTGCTTTGTCTTTTGTTTTGATTTTCCAAATAACCATAATTATAAAGTATTACTGGTTTTACAGGGTACCACCTGGTTTATTTAATTCTAGTTTTGCTGTTCAACTGGAAATGAAACTGCATTGTAAAAAATTCCATTTGTCCTGTTGTGGTACTGACTGTGAAGAAGTATGTCACCTCCTGGAATTGCTGCCTGACCCCTACCTCTGCATCTCTGCAACATCCAGTGGATACCACTATGCCCAAACATCTGAGTATTGTTTGTTTCATGAAACTTCTACATTTAAGTCTTAACTCCTTTCAAAACTCAAAATTACAACACATTTCATTTTAGGATCTTATTTAGCATTGCTTATACGATCAAGGAATCAGGCAGTGCCTCATTCTGTGAAGTGGAAAGTGTTTTCTGACAAGCCAAGCAGAAGAGGTCAGTTTTAGGCAGAAAAACACCAAAGAAAATAGAAAAAGTGCAAAAACTAGATCGGTCTTTGTTATGGCTTGTATCTCAACCCCCTGCCCTCCCCAGCCTCATGCGGTCAGAGGTGGCTGGATCTACAGTGTGTGATGCTGGGATCACAGACAGATGATTATTAAATTAGTCCACTGATTGGTTTGGCCTAATTCTGGATGTGGAAATGGGAAAACCACCCCGGGTGTGAATGCTACCTACCCTAAAGTTGTGTAGCCTGCATAGAACATAAGGGACAGAAAGAGGTATGCTGCTTGCTGCTTTTGCTGTCTTCTGCCTGCCATGAACTCTTTCTCCTCTGAGATGAGCCTCCTCCATTCTAGCTGATTATAGACTGAAAACTCTATAAATTGTGAGCCAAAAATAATTTTTTTTTAACTTCGAGTGGCAGTTACTTTGTCTCAGCAACAAGAAAAGTAAGTCATTTTAAAGTTACTTTTGAAGTAAAGGTTAAAGCTGAGAAGACTTGCTTATCCTGACAGATAAAATTGGCTCTTCTGAGGCTTTGGACCTCCCCTCCCTCCCTCGATTTCTTGGAAAGGCAGATAAGCAACTTTCAGCTTGGTTGTGGAACTTCAGCGTGAGTGACTCCATTTCATTTACTCTGCTGGGCCTAGTGCAGAGGCTCGGTGCCAGTCAATGGCCTCCTACAAAATTTATTTAACCCTGCTAATACAATGATATTGAAAATATTTGCTCCACCATGGGGCACTGGGAGATGATCAGGTTTAGGTGAGGTTGTAAAGGTCAAGTGTCCCAGTGAGATTAGTGCCCTACAAGAAGAGAATGAAGTCTCTTTTGAGCAAGAGTATGCACAAAGCAAAGAATAAAGATAGGGACGCTCCAAAGACTGACTTTACAACGCCCATCTACCTACCTATTTCTGTGTTGTATGGTTCCTTCAGGGTGACTCAGCAGTGAATTCTAGTGTCCTGGTCTAGCCGGGGCCCTGCTCGGCAGGACTCTCTCTTGAGTGCTCAGTGCCTTGTCAGAATACTTTGAACATTGTCTTGAGTGACCTTCAGGTAGAAAAACTTCTAAGTTTTCTTCCTTTCTAGTTCATTTCAGTGTATCAGAATTTTTACAAATGTCAAATCTTTACCATTAGTCATTGTATTTGTTACTTATTAGTAATATATTTCAGATTTAAGTAGTTAATAGATACTTTTAATGGTGAAGAAATGTGACTTTTTTCCCACTTAGCATAATGTCTTCAATTTCCTTTATTTTGTAGCATGTACCACCTTTCTTTTTTTTTTTTTTTTTTTTTTTTTTACTTAGTACAAGGTCTCACTATGCAGCTCTGACTCGTAGTGATCCTCCTGTCTCAGCCTTTCCAGTGCTGGGATCCCAGGCATGTGCCACCATGCCCAGTCTGGGTGCTGGCTCAGCATGCCTGAGAGTGGGGCTAGGGAGGCATGTGGTGCTAGGGATCGAACCCTGGTTCCTGTGCTTGCCTAAGCAGGCACTTAGTTCACTGAGCTATCTCTCCAGCCCTCACCCTTCCTTTTAAGGCTGAATAATCTCCCATATATACCCCAAATGTAATACATTTTATTTATCTCATTATCTCTCTGTGGAACTTTGGGATGTTTCCACTTTTTGGCTACTACAAATAACATCACTATGAATGACTATAGAGGTATCTGTCTGAGGGCCAGCTTTTTAAAAATTTTTAGATAAATGTGTGGATTTTAAAAATTAAACACAAGTTTCTTTATATATTTAAAAATAATATCACAAATATGATGATATATAATAAAATATGGTCAATGTTTAAAGGATTTTTTAAACATTTATTGCAATAAAAGACACATGAGTCCCCTTCATAATATTCCTCTTCACATGGGACATAACTATCCCATTGTTTTTACCACTTTCTGAAGCAGTTCTGCAAGTCCTTTTTCATGTTTTTAATTTTTCTGTCATGAGTCCTGGCTTTTGATGACTCTGGGTATATACTTGGAAGGAAAATTGTGGCTTATACAATAATTGTTCTTCATATTTTGAGGGACCATTATAGGATTTTCCATAGAGTCTATATCATTTTATAATACCACCAGCAATGCAAAGACTCCAACTTCTCCACATCCTTGCCAACATTTATTGCCTAGGATTTTATAATGGCCAGTGCAGTGTACATGAAGTCAAACTTTTGATTAAAAAGTAATAGTGGGGCTGGCCAAATAGCACAGTGGATTAAAGGGCCTGCAAGCAGGTATAGGGACCAGAGGTTCAATCCCCAGCCTGCCATGCCAGCTGTGCCCCAGGGTGTGCTGAGATGGCAATTGAGACTGGGCGTGGTGGTGCGTGCCGGTAATCCCAGCTCTTGGGAGGCTGTAAACGGGCGAATCACTACGAGTCAGATCTAGTAGTGAGACCCTGAACACCGTGTAGACCCTTCCCTAAAATACAAAAAAAAGTAATAGTCTTCTCCAAAGTAAATAAATAAAATTTTATTTATGCCTCCAAATAAAAATAGTGCCTATTTGGCTGGCCAAATAAAGATGTTTTTTTAATTAAAATATCTCTGCTCTTTTTCCTCCTTTTTCCTGCATTAAGTATGTATAGCACGTGTAATACAAAATCTCTGAAACTCGAGAGACAAGCTCTGTCACTTCTGAGCTCACCGCCTGCCCTGGCCAGCAGCCTGCACATGGGTCCTCAGGCTTTGTGAACTGGGACAGCTCCTGCCCTGCTCGGGGTGTAGCCTCCATCTGTGGGAGCCACAGCGGCCGCACAACCCTCCGCCCACTGAGGCAGAGCCAGGGCTTCGGGCTGCGGGTTAGCTTAGAAACACAGTCAGGTGCCAGCGTGAGCCTCCTGTTGCACCTGCCCACCTTCCTCCGTATCTCTTTTAGCACAAAGAAATCTGCTGTGTGAGTTTGTTCACTCACCGAGGGTTGGACTGGTCACCTTAATTTATTACCACTGGAAAGGAGGAGTATTATCTTAGCTTAAAATCAGTTAATATTCCATATGTACCAATTTGTAAAAAGGTAGAAGAAATTTTTTCATGGAGCCGTTCCCTACTTTTGTGAAAATAAAGGCTACCCAGATTGGGGCCGGCAAGATAGCTCAGCAGATTAAACACTTGCTTAGGTAAGCGCAAGGCCCAGGGTTTGATCCCTGAAGCCGCGTGGAGTCTCGGTGGAGTCCAGGCATGGTGGTGCATGCCTGTAATCCCAGCACTAAGGAAGCTGAAAATAGGATCGCTATGAGTGTGAGCTGCATAGTGAGACCCTACACACACACACACACACACACACACACACACACAATAAAAAAAAAAATAGAAGCCTATCCAAATTATAATATATTTTACCTTTTTCTTTGCTTAATTACTGCAGGCTGAAAGGGTGGGTTAGAAAGTGTGTTTGTTTATTTATTTATTTTTCATGTTAGAGAACTTGATGACCCAGGAAACAGGTGACAAAGAAAAACAACAAGTGAAGGACTTGGCTGAGAGGCTCTTCATGTAAGGTTGACCGCTTCAGTCAATTACCAGAGGCGGTTAGTGGAGACCCCCTGTTTTGTTCTGACCGCGGTGATTCTGACCAGAGGGCCAAGATTTGAAAGGGAGTGGAAGCGAAAGGGTGAGAGCTGTGGGTCTGTGTGGATGCAGACGCAGCGTGAAATCCCACGACTCTTTAGGGAGCCTGTCATGATGGAAGGAGTTGAGCTGTGGATAAATTGCGCGCTGGATAATTCCATTTACCAATCATTTCACAGCTGAGTAAGAAACTGCTATTCCTTTCTTCTACACATGGCTTCTAGGCACTTAGATTCCTCACCAAGTGCTGGGAGGAGAAGCAGCTGCCGCCTCTGGGTTCCAGCTTTCTGTATCTTCCCCGCGGTCTCAGGCTTCCCACTCAGAAACCCGTCTTCCGCCACGACCCCTTCTCAGCCTTTTCCCCATCTCGAATTCCTTGCATTCACAGTCGCCACGGTGAGCATAGACCCTAGAAGCCTAAGTGGGTCAGCGCAACTTCTCCTCTCCCCAGTCTCTTTTTGATCTCAGTGTGGACTTGTTCTCTCTGATTAAGGCACTCCCCAATTTGTGATAATGTGAGCCTTACAAATTTTGACTGTGTGGTGACTTCAAAGTGTGGTGGTTAAACTTGACAGTCAACTTGATTAGTTTGGGAACCGCTCAGGAGGTGAATAAATCACATTCCTGGGGTGTGTGGGTGGGTCACGGAGGCCTCCCTGGTGTCTGGGCCCTCAGGCCTTCCCCTCTAGGGCTGTTCTGCTCTGTCCCCCTGTAGATGTGAACTCAACAGCTTTTCTCCACTTCAAGCTTCTGCCCTGATACTCCTGCCTTGGAGCCAGCTGCCTGAGGGCTAGAACCCTTATGCTGAGCTAAATTACACCCCTCACTGTGGGAGTGCAGGTCTTGTGCCTCAGCCCTGGGGATGTGACCAACAGGGAAGGCAAGAGGAATCCAGTACGAACTGTTGTTCGCATTTTGCTCTTTTCTCAGGTTAATAACATTGGACACTGTTAGGACACTTGGCAGTGGCAGCAGCTATGGCCCTGATTCAGTCATGAGATTGTGTGTGTGTGTGGGGGGGGTTGCCTCTAGTCCACAGTGGGCTGTGTTTGGGGATATTTTATCTTGTGTTTTTGCATCTTGTTATGTCTACATTGTGTACATATGATATATTACACACTTTCTTACAAAACAGACTTTCTGCTACATAATTTTCCCCAACTATTGGCACTAGAATGTTCTGAGTATGTTTCAGGCAGCCTGGGCCAAACAATGATGTGACTGGGTTAGGTGTAGTAAATACATTTTTAACTTATAATATTTTCTTTCTTTTTTTATTTTTTGATGGAACTGGGGATTGAACTCAGGCCCTTGCATTTGCCAGGCAAGCGCTTGTTCTACTGAGCCATCTCCCCGGCCTCCATAGTATTTTCTTTCACTCCCATCCCCTACCTCCTTTCCAGTGCTGAGGATCGCATCCAGGGCCTCATGCAGGTTAGGCAAGTGCTGTACCACTGAGCTCCACCCTCAGTTCCATGATTTATATTTTCAACATTCGATGAGATTATTGAGGGTTAGGTAGGCTCATTATAAGTACAGAAGCATCTGCACTTTGAACATGGCCACCTCTGTTCACCCCCTGAACACATACATGGCAGGTCACTACCTGTAACTCACCCATTCATGTCTCCTCTACTTAAGTAAATCTTTTTTTTTTCAGTTCTTAACATTTTAAAATATTTTTATTAGTGAATGTTTGCAGTATATAATGACTGCATTCTTGGTGGTGAGTTAGTACTGGTTCATAACACATCTTAGTTGGAAATCCTTAGGCTTCATGTCTCCCTGGAATTTCTGTTCTCACAGTGTGAAATCCTCTTTGAATTCATCCATTTCATTATGGTGTGTCTACGCAGTGAAGGGAGAGCCATTAAGAGAGAGGTCTTTGGAAGATTAACAGAATTTTGTAGGGGTGTGGTAAAATTCTTAGTGAGGTTAGAATGGTGCCTGTTGATTTTTCTTCACCAAAGTGAGTCCCTGTCTACTTTTTCATTTTTTTTCCAAATGAAACAAGGCTACATTCACAGAATGATTCTAATCAATGACCTAATACTAAAGTGAGTCATAATTAATATAATAGGAAAATAAGGCACAAAAAAGAAAAGAGAGAAGCCAGTTATGTGAGAAAAAAAAAGTGTTTCAGGCATATTTATAACTTTATAGGATTTATTATGTGCAAATAAATTGTTGTTATCTCCTTTGGTTCCTGTTGTATTTTAATGGCATGGATCTGTTTCTGAGAACATTGACAGGACAGAGATGAACTGAATTCTTTCTTTTCTTTTCTTTCTTTTTTTTTTTTTGGCGGAACTGGGGATTGAACTCAGGCCCTTGTGCTTGCCAAGGAAGTGCTTATTCTACTGAGCCATCTCCCTGGCCCCGAACTGAATTCTTTAAAATAATTTTTTTAATTTTTAAAGTGAATACAAAAAAAATTAGAAATGATACAGAATTTCATTAAACAAATGATAGGAATTCAACAATGATTATTATATTGCATAATGTTACCTTCAAATCATTTATTATCAGATGTAAGCCTATAAGATTGGTCTAAAAATTTAAAAAAAGAGAGAGAAAGAGTTAAGCATTAACTGCTCCTTTCAGTACATCAGCATAAATCCCCAGTGTAGTTATAGTTATCCAAGCTATCCTATGTACTTCTGTCTGTCTGTCTGTCTGTCTGTCTGTCTGTCTGTCTGTCTGTCTGTCTCTGTCTGTCTGTCTGCCTGCCTGCCTGCTTTCTTTCTCTCTCTCTTTTCTCCTTTCCCTTATCCCTTTTTTCCTTCCCTTTGAACATTTTCATTATCTTTCACAGCATCTATTGTATCTTTCAGATACTATTCATTTTTTCAGGTTCTTACTCTAGAGAGATAATATGATGTTTACACATGTGGGTCTAATTTATTTCATTTGCAAATATGGTCTCTAGTTGCATTCATTTACCTATAAAAGGCTAGAGTTTATCTTTTTTTATAGCTGAGTAATGTTCCATTATATAAAAATGCCACATCTTTTTTATCCATTCCTCAGTTGATGGGCATTTGGATTGTTTCCAAAATTTAGCTATGACAAATTGCACAGCTATAAACATGGATGCACATATATCGTGATGACGTGGTGTTTTCAGTTTTTTCTGGAAAATTACTCAGGAGGGGAATAGCTAGGTTGAATGGGATCTCCAATCCTAGCTTTTTGAGGGGTCTCCACACTGATTTCTATAGTGGTTGTACCAAGTTTATGCTACCACCAACAGTGGAAAAGCGTTCCTTTTTCTCCACAACCCCTCCACTATTTGTTATTTGTTGACCTCTTGATGACAGCCATTCTTTCTGAAATGAGATGAAATCTCAGTGTTGTTTTAATTTGCATTTCTCACATGACCAATGATTTTGAACATGTTTTTATATATTTATTTGCCATTTGTATTTCTTCATCTGAGAAGTGTATATTCATCTCAGATGCCCATTTTTGGATTGCGTCTTTGAATTTTGGGGCCCTGATATTTTTTAATTTTTAATATGTTCTAAATTGAAGTATTTTATTTGAAGGACAGTTAGTTAAATTTTTTCCCCTAATTTGTGGGTTTTCTTTTTAGTCTGTTGGTGATTTCTTTTGATGTACAGAAGCTTCATAAAAAGATGAAATCCAATTTGTTGAGTCTATGAAATATTTTTCATGCAATTTGCTTTTCGTTAATGAACTTTTTGTCTACCCCTATGTCTTCAAGATTTCTACCTACTTTCTCCTCCAGTAGATTTAGTGTTTCTATTTTAATATTTAAATCTTTGATTCATTTTGACTGTAGCTTAATGCACAGTGATAGGCATGTTCTAATTTTATTCTTAGCATATGGAAAGTCATTTTTCCCAACACTGTTTATTAAATAAGGTATATTTCTTCCAGTGAGCATGTTTGGCCCCTTTATCACAGATAAGATGGCTGAGTGTGTTTGTAGTTGTGTCTGCATAGTCTAATCTGTTCCTTTGATCCTTAGGTCTGCTTTTTGTGTGTGTATGATTTTATCACAGTAGTTTTATAGTATGATTTCAAGTGAGGGATTGTGATACCTCCTGCCTTTCCTTTGTTCCCCAGGATTGCTTTTGCTGCTGTAGGTCTCTTCTGATTCTGGGTGAGTTTTAGGAATGTATTCCCTAAATCTGTGAGGTATACAAATGATATTTTCTTTGGAATTGCATTGAGTCTGTATAACAATTTTGGGAGTATGGCAATTTTCACAATGTTGATTCTTCCTATTAACAAGAGAGGAATATCTTTCCATTTTCTGAAATCCTCTTCGATCTCTTTTTTTTCAGAGTAGTACATTTTTCACTGTATAGATCTTTTACTTAATTTATTAAATTGATTCCTTAGTATTTTTTTATGTTATTGTGAAAGAAATGATTTCTCTAATTTCTCTCTTGGTATATTTGTTGTTTGTGTACAGAAATGTTATTAAGGGCCGGGGAGATGGCTCAGTGTAATAAGTGCTTCCCTGGCAAGTGCAAGGGCCTGAGTTCAATCCCCTGTTCCGCAAAAAAAAAAAAAAAAAAAAAAAGAAAAGAAATGTTATTGATTTTTGAATGTTGACTTTGTATCCTGCTACACTACTGAATTTGGTTATTACATCTAAAAGTCTTTTGGTGGAGTTTTGGGTGTCTTCTATGTAGTGTATCATGTCATCTGCAAATAATGATAACTTCACTGAGTTCTTGTCTGTCTGACACAGTGCTTATTTTCAGGAAGGATCCATCTGATCCTGACCTCAGCTTTGATGTTCATTGTGACTTCTCATCTTTTTAATCTTGGGTGAAGAGACAAAAGACAACAAACTGCTAGCTTCTTTGGACAGATGCAAGCCTAGTGGGTATGAAGTCAGGAAATTCTTGATCCTTTGCCAAATGGATATTTATAAGAGTCATGCAGCTTCAGCCTGTGGCAACCAATATGATTTGGCAGCTGCAACCTGCAGCTCACACTCCTTAAGGAAATTATATTGACTTTAGTAAAGCGTGACCCATGTGCAGCCAAGATGACTGAAACTTACTTGCTTTTGCAATCCTAAGAGATCAGGGAGCTGGACACATTTTTGACAGCTCTCCAGTGCTGGTTCTAAAATGCTGAAAAGTTCTAGCCAAGCTACTCTGTTCTGCTCAGGATTGTTGCCCAAGAGCTGGTGAATGCAGAGGCTTCTGACTCCCAGTTCTACCAGGAATGTTTTCATGAGCCTCAGTCCTGACTGAATTCCAGCACCAAATGGTCACCATGGCCTATATTATCTGTACTCCCCTGAGACAGGGGTGTAGGCTTTTATGAACCTGGGTAATATGAAAAGCCAAGCTTGATAAATAAAAACAACACAGTAAAATCTGAGTTGTTTTAAATTCATTTTAAATTTCAAGAAACATTTATTAGGAACCATTGTATCTGTTAGGGATATCCTAGGTGCTTGGAATCCCACAGAAAATAAGATAGACAAGAATCCCTCCCTTAAAGAGTTTATGCTTTCATAGTAAAGACAGCAAAAAATAAATGGGACAACTTAAATAGTGACAGCTGTTGCATCAACCACACTTTTTAAAGCCTCATTTAATAAAATTTACCACAGGATTTGGGACAGAGGCAGCATGAAATTACTATGGTCAGAAAAGAACTTAGGGGGCTGGAGAGATGGCTCAGTGGTCTAAAGCACCTACTTAGAACAAGCTTAGCAAAGCATCAGGGACCGCGGTTCAATCCCCCAGCACCACAGGCCAGCCAGCCCCGCCCCGTAGTGGGCTGAGCTGGCCACACACACACAC
>NW_004524622.1:12266336-12291790 GCF_000260255.1 Octodon degus
CTCTCTCTCTCTCTCTCTCTCTCTCTCTCTCTCTCTCTCTCTCAAATAAATAAAAAAAATAAAAATAAAGAAAAGAACTTAGAGACATTTGAGCTTAGTTCTGATTGACATGAAGGAGCTGGCTATGTGCAGACCAGGGGAGAGTGGTCCATGCCAGAAAGAGTCCAAGCAAAGGCTTTGAGACAGTAATGAGTCTGGCATTTTCTGAGACCAGATAGAGGGCCTGGGATGTTGGTCCCTTGTGTCCTATGGAAGAGTGGTAGGAAGTAATGTTTGAAGATTTGATAACAGTCAGTTCCTTCATGGCATTGTGGTGGGCCATAGTATGTTAGATGTTCTCAGAGCAACATGGAAAATATTAGAGAGCTTTAAGCAAACAGTGATGTGGTCTAACGAATAATGCTCACTCCTACCACAAGCTATACCTGTAGTCCAGTTGAAAAGCCCTCCAAAAAGCATTACTACACTTTTTGGCATGGGCTGGCAAGATAGCTCAGTGGACTAAATGCATATGTAGGCAAACACAGGGACCAGGGTTTGATCTCCCGCACCATATGCCCTGCTGGCTTCTCCTCCAGGAGCACTGAGCCAGCCACCAAGACTGGGCATGGTGGTGCATGCCTGTAATCCCAGCACAGGGGAGCTTGAAAACAGAAGGATCACTATGAGTCCAAGCTGTGTAGTGAGGCCCTGTACCAAATACATAGAAAGACTTACTGGCTGATTTGTTAGTTTTGTGTCATATAATCTTTCTAAGATGAGTTGAGTAGGAATGTAGTCCAACTTCTGTGCGACATTGGGTAAGCTGTTTATTTCTATGTGCTACTATTTTCCCATCAGCAAAATAGAGCTTGCTTGAATTACTAATGTTGGTGTCATTTGGGTTTTTACCCTTTGAGTTTTTCCAAAGGGTACCAGCATAAACACCTTCAGACAAGTGCTGTGGTACACTTGTGTATGCATTTCTGTTCGTGTAGATTTAGGAGGTTGTGTGTAATACTTACTGAAGTTTTTAGTTAAACGCTAAGCAGTTTTCCAAAATAATTGTACCAAATTTCATTTCCTTCCATAGTGTATGGGAGTTCTCTGCTTCACATTTGTACCAAAACTTGGTGTTGCCCATATTTTGATCCTTCTGCCATGTGTGCAGTGATGTCTCATCGTATGTATTTAGGTAATAGAGCAGAGAAGTTTTCCTAGAGAAGTGTTAAGTTTATAGAATAATTGAACAGAAAATAACATTCCCATATACTTCTTCTGATGCCTCACAATTTCCTGTTACTATGATTTTGCACTGGTGTGGTACATTTGTTACAAATGATGAACCAGTAATGATATATGATTATTTTCCATAACCAAGGCCCATAGTTTACAATAGGTGGCGTATTCCTATTGGCATTTTTAGTTTGTACTTCTACGACTACAAGTGAGACAGGCCATCTTTTCATCTATTCATTGGCCATCGGATTTCCTTTTGTGTGATTGCCTGTCCAACTCCTTCTTCAATTGGCTCATCCGTCTTCTTCATACTGACTAGTAGGAGTTTCTTTTATATCCATGGTAGAGACACTTGGTTAGTTATATATGTTGCAGATATGATCTTCCACTGTCTTTTTACTGTATTAACAATGCTTTTTGATGGACATAAATTATCAACTTTTTTTGCGAGGGAGGTCTACTGGGACCAAACTCAGGACCTTGCATTTGTCAGGCAGGTGTTTAGGCTGCTGAGCTATCGCCTCAGCTTTTCAACCTTATCTTGCAATCAGATTTGAGATTTTTACTATCACATTTTTAATTTCAAGTGTTCTTTTTAAATTCCCAATTGTTTTATTCTTTCAGTACAGTATTCTTTTCCTTTTCCCCTTCCTTCCTTCCTTCCTTCCTTCCTTCCTTCCTTCCTTCCTTCCTTCCTTCCTTTCTTTCTTTCTTTCTTTCTTTCTTTCTTTCTTTCTTTCTTCTTTTATTCTTTTTGAGACAGGGTCTCACTCACTATGTCATTTAGGCTAGCTTTGAATTCACTGTATAGCCCAGCCTGGACTCAACCTCTCAGTGATCCTCCTGCCTCAGCCTCTCAAGTGGTAGGATTACAGGTATGTGCCACTTTTCCTGCCTTTCCTGGGTCTGTATTTTACTCTTATTTCATTTCTGTTATCTTTTCTTTGAATCTTTGAAGATGTTCACTATAGTTGTTTTTTTTTTTTTTTCAGTGTCCTTATTTGTCCTTTCATGCCCTGAATTGTTCTTGCTTCTTCTGGTTCATTTCCCTTCTTTTTTGAATTCTAATTTCATATTAATAAATAATTTATTAATTATTTAATGGTTGGTTGCCTGTCTAAGAATGAGACACTAAAATGGTGATTAGAAGGAAGAGCTGCGGGGTAGCAAGTTGCACTGCAGAGCAAGCAGCTGTCCCATGGCAGTCAGGTGTATTTCCAAGTAATGCACCCAGGAGGTAGTGTCCCTGCTCCTGGATTGCTCAGCTTCTCCAGGGAAGTTCCGTTCTTTGCTTGGAGTTTAGAAGCCCAGCTACCAGTGCTGTTGGGGTCACATGGGGCCAGGACTTTGAGGCAGGGCATTCCACCGTTCAGCATGATAATCCACCTGTTTGTATCTGCTGTTTCACCTTCTGGTCAAGCTGTATTTACTAGCTCCAGAAACAGCATGTAACTTTTCTGCAGAGCAAATACAACACCAGTTTTCTTTTTAAAAGAAAGCCAAATTGTCCAGGGTGGGGTAGAGGGGCTTTATACAAACTTTTCACCAGTCAGATGTAATGGTACATGCACTCTACTAATAAAAACAGACACTATGCTTGATCTTAGCCAAAAAGCTGAGAAGTGATGGCACACATACTCTAATCTTAGCAGTGGGGAGGCTGAGGCAGGAGGATTGCAAATTCTAGGAAACCCTGGACAATTTAGCAACACCCTGTCCCAAAATGAAAATAGATAGACAGAAGATAGATAGATAGATAGATAGATAGATAGATAGATAGATAGATAGATGATAGATAGCTAGGGCTTGAGGGGGTGGCTCAGTGGTGGAACACTTGCTTAGCATTTTCAAGGCTCTCGGTTCATCCCCAGTATAGGCCCTCCAAACAAAAGCATAAGAAAACTCTTTTATATGAACTTTGCTTTTGCCCCATCCCATATTTGCTGTCTTAGAAATTCTTTAAAATTAACAAAAAAAGAAAGAAGACTACTGGACTATATTGGAATATTTTTCTGAATTCACGCACCTTCAATATTTAAATGGCAATGGAATACCCATCTCTGACAAAACTGAACAAAAAAAAGGGGATATAAATGAAGGACCATTTTGTATCTGTAAATACAAAATAGTTAGGATAGATATACAGCTACTTTCTCTTAATTCAATGAGAAAGACAGATTTGTACTAATAGTGTTTGGACAGGGTATCATGTCTACATCTTGTACTATGAATAGCCACTATGAAGACAACAATATGCAATGTATTAATTATTGAAACTGTCCTACTAATCAGTTTTGAAACTGTCTCATTGCTATTTGTTTCTCAATAAAATTAATAAAAAGAAGAAAGAAAACCTGCTCCTCCGTTCTTTTGAGCTCTCTGCAAGTTAGTTTGCTGGTTAGCATCTCTTTTATTTGTTGGATTAAGATTTCAGTATTTCTGCTTTGCTAACTCAGATATCATCTATTCATTTATTTGCCACCTTCCACATTTGGTTAACGTATTTTTTCTACTGTCATTTTCTCTCATGTGTTCTTTATCTTTGTGACTTGTTTTCTTTCTATTCCTTTACTATCTACGGGGTTTTATGAGGCAGCAGAGACAAACAAGTGTGTTCAGTCTGCTGTATTAAATTGGAAACTGAATGTATCACCTAAGTAATTTCTCCCTGATGGAAACTCATTCTAACATTGTGCAGTTACAAATAATTCTCATGTGTTCTTACACAAATGTGACTGAACGTTATATGACAAATTCCTAGAGGTGGAGGCATTGCATCAGAAAAGGAGCACTCCACAGGCACAGAATTAATTCAGAAAGGAAAGGGACATTCTGCTCTGGGAACTCATGGGCTTTGCTACCAAGCTCCACTGATAGTTTTGACTCTCCTGGAATTCTAGGTATTTCTTGATTTTTAAAAGACAGCATTGTGTGTCTACAGCATTCGTGATGCTGATAGTCTGTATGGGGAAAATATATTTCTTGTGCTTATTTCTCCTTGATGATGACCAGCATGATATTGATTTTTGGATCATTGAAGGACATATCTGAAGTAGCAGTCTTTATTATACACGTGTATAAATACATGTGGTTAAATATGAGTCAAAAATACCGCATGAGAGCCAGGTAAAGTGAAATACACTTGTAGTCCTAGAGATAGAAGAGGATGAGGCAGGAGGATCACTTCAGCCCAAGATTCTGAGGCCAGCATTGACAATATAAGAAGATGGTCTTTAGAAAGAAAGGGAAATTATGTACAGCATGAAATGTATATCATAGATATTCAAATGACATTGTTCAATTAAAAGTAGCCAATTTAACAGGTTTGTTTTCAGATCAAGGTATCACTGTTCACAATATTTTTTTTTTTTTTGTTCACAATATTTTGAACAATTTTATTTTTTGCAGTGATAGGGTGAACCAAGGAGCCTCATAAGTTAGGCAAGTGTTTTGCCACTTAGCTATACCCCCAGCCCCATAAGCCTCAGTTTGCTTAAAATAACATTGAACCTTTAGCATAGTCTTCCAGATACCCTTAGGAACAGTGAATCTCTCAAAAGTTGAATGTGATTTGTAGGAAACAAACAATAACAAAAGCAGACAGTAATAGTAATCCCTGGGATCCGAATCTGAAGTATGATACTGACTATCAAATAAGGCAAGGATTTTGAGGCCAGAACAGTATGTCTATAAAACAATAGGCTTGTTTTTATTCCATTTTTAGCAGTGAGCTTTAAAAAAAATCCAAAAGTAATCTTGAAGGTTTTGCATAGCAGTAATGTCATTAAGTTATGCCCATATCTCTAGAGATGACTGCTTAAAAGTAAAGAAGTACCAAAAACATAAGTAGGAAAAGTTCAATCACTCTTCTTTTTTTTTTTTTTTTTTTTTTTCTTCACAAAAACTGTCTTTCCTGAGGCTGTACCATGGCCACTCATGTCCACTTGTCCTACTGGATCTTCAACTTATTTTGATAATTGTGCAGAATAACAATCTCAACAAGATCCCAATGTCTTTGTGCATATTTTATCTCACTTCATTATGAGGTTTCTCTGTCCTACGTCAACCCGTCTTTTTTAAAATGTGTGCATGCATGCGTGTGTGTGTGTGTGTGTGTGTGTGTGTGTGTGTGTGTGCGTGCATCTGTGTGCAGGCATACATGTGTGTTCTTTGGGAAGCTCATAGTCTACTCAACCAGGAGCATCTTCAGGTTTCTAAGGCATCCTTTGGTGGGAAGCCATCACCATGGCTGGTTTGCCTCTGCTGTTATCACAGGCACAGCTTTGTTGTGACTTAATACATTAAAGCTCCATAGAGCCTCTCACTTTGCCCATCAATTTGCAGATGAGGAAGTGTGGTTCCTAAGTTCATAACAGCATTCCTGGAGGCACAGAATTAATTCAGAAAGGAAAGGGACACTGCTGTGGGAGTGATGGCTGTGTTGCAAAGCCCCACTGACAGTGACAGATCCACTGACAGATCCTCTTTTTACTATGGTGTATGTGACTCTTAGCACAGGCCCACAAATAAGAGTTCAAAAAATTGTAGCCTCTGTTATGGTGACATTGCTTTATAGGACTGCTTTATAGTATTCTTTATGGGTTTGCTTTATAGGATGAAAACACTGAAACTTTTTTTTTTTCGTTCAAAATCATCTCAGGCATTTTTTTTAAAACAGCCGGTTGTATCGCTTAGCTATTATTTCACCTTAGAAGAGCCTGCCCCAGGATGGGTGGCTCATCCAGAGGAATCAGGCCCTTTCTGCAGCACTTCAAAGCCTGTGGCTTCCTTCCTAGTCACTTGCAAAAGGACGCCCAGTGGTCAGCCACTAGGCTTTTGAAACACTGCCCATTGGTGGTGAAAGGGTACATGATTCATCCTGTAGCATCAGATTTCATTCATGAATGTCTCTTGACTTCCAGGTATGGATTCCATTCCACCGAGCCAGGAGCAGTAACTGCAGCTATGTTCTGGAACACGGTGTATCTACTGTTTCCTCATCTGTGCCCTGTTAACTATGAGTGCAGCGTGTTCCTCAGAGACTCATAGTTATTTGATTAGAACATGAAAGAGGGGAAAAGAGAAATAAGGTATCTGGGAGGCTCCTGGTGCTATACTATTCCTTTCTTTTTATCATTTTATTTTTAGGTTTATTTCTACCATATGTTAGTTACATAACTTACTTATGGAGTTGACTTGTGTGCTTTTCTTTTTCACTTTTTTTTTTGTTTAAGAGTGCATAGCAGGCATGCTACATAGCACAATGTGCAACCCTCTTTCAGGGGTAGAGGACCCAAAGTGAGTCATTTTTCTATCATTCAGAAAAATGCACCCCCCAACAAATATTTGCCAAATCCTTTCTCAAAACAGTCATGATGGGGCCAGGGAGATGGTTCAGCAGAATAAGCACTTCCCTGGCAAGCACAAGGGTCTGAGTTCAATCCCCGGTTCTGCCAAAAACAAAACAAAAAAACCCAAACAAACAAACAAACAAACAAAAAATCAGTCATGATCAACTCTAAAGATGTGCCTTTTTTATCAGACTATACTGATATGGATGATGGGCACCCCTTTTCCCTGTCTCCAACAGTGACCTATGGACATAGGTGTGGCTATCTTGGAGCAGAGTGGGAACACACCCCTGATGATGAGCCCAGAGAACCATATCTTGGCATAGTTATCCATAGTTACCCAAACCCAGCTCCAGTTCCCTTAACCGGCTTTGTCTTGACTCTAATGATGGTTTTATGAACCCTAAATCTCCTTTTCTGAGGTGAGAGAAGAATCCATTTCTCAGTCTTTGTGTAGCCCCCTTCTTTCTTTCCTAAAAATATTAGTAACCCACAGGAGCTTTTAGCAGGTAATCCCGATCTTCCTCAGTGTGAAGAAGCCCACCAACCTATAAGATTTGAACCCACTCCAGAGTACCGAATGGGAACTGTTCAGTTCCTGATCTTGGAACTAGTTACTGATTAGCTTCTATTTTGACTGACTGCCCTGATGCTGGAGATGTCTGCCTCTGCTTTGGGTTATTTCATATCTTGGAAAATGATGCTTATTAAATGCACCTAACCATGAGTTTTTAGATAGCATGAAGTGATAGGGTATTACATTGAGATAGTTTGCCTGGGAAGCTCATATTCCTAAAGGTTCTTTCCTTCTGTCTTTTGAAAGGGCAAGTTAACCTTGTACGCTCACAGATATACAAGTTGGTACTGTAGTGGTGTATCCCAATGCATCTTTTAAAAGTATTTGTACTTAAATTAGTTGTTTCCATCCCCAGTGTGTACTTGCTAATCTAGTGGTAGCGCTCTTTTTCTACACATAAGCATATTTGCTTATTGGGGATTTTTTGCCCTGATTTATTTTCTTCCATACTTAGACTGCTCTTCATCTTTGTGTTCCTTCACATGCTTTCTCAAACTATGAGTGCTTCCACATCGCTCTCCTCTGCTTGAATTCTCATCCTGGCCTCCTGAGGTGCTGGCACCCAAGCCTGTCTCAACTATGTGCGGTTGGAGATGACACAAATGCATTAAACTGGTGGTAAGAAAAGGGGGATTTGGGGTGAATTATTCATGGTTAAGAAGAACATAGCCACTGAGGTACCTCATATAGTCTAGGGAAGGAAAAGATAGTAGATTTCATGAGAAGCAGGAATTAGGAACTGGGGAGCCATTGGAATCAATAAAAAAATTTCTTCATTTCACCCTATCTATGGTGTCACATGGGTTCTTGCTGCAGATCTATATCAATTTCTTGAATTTATTACTGTTGCCATTTAGGTCATCTATTTCTTACCAGAAATCTGTAGGACTGGGTGTTTTGCTTTGGCAGGTAGAGCAGAGTTTGTGAACCTCTGGCAGGGTCTGAGAGAGTAACCTGTAGTCAAGTACCAGTGAGTGTACAATAAAACACAAAAATGTTCTACTGAGAGAGAAATCTAAGTAGTTTGAGTCTTGGTACTGACCTATACCTATATATACAATACAATAGAAGCATGCTTTTAGAGTTTCTTGAAATTGTACACCTGTGTATTTTTTTATAGGTGAGATAAAATAAACATGTTCTGCAAGACTTACTTGACCAAGATTACATGACTAAAAGTGCAGAAGCTAGAGTTTGGAGGCAGGCACTTTGATGCCACAGACTGTGCTCTTGGGCATAGTGTTGCTTCCCTCAGGAGGGATCCCACCAGGACTAAATGAGTTCACATGAGTAGAGAGCACAAAGAGCAGGGCAGAGAACCTCACAAATGCTATTTTAGCGTTAATTATTATCACAGTTTTCTGCTTCCTAAGAGGTTATTCTGATTTATCATCATAAGGGTTGATGGTGCAGTGATGCGTTCAGTTCCTTGAGGCACTGCTTGCCCCCCAACCTCTCAGGGGAGGCTGGCCTAAATAGTATCATCTTTCCAAGCCATGTGAAAGTTAATTGTGTAGCTGTGACCTGCTCTAGTAACTGGGCTGTGCCACTGTGGCACTGCCTGATTGGCCCAGGTGTGGGGAGACCCCTTGTGGACTATTTGTGTTTCCCAAATTCATATGTGAAGCCTAACTCTCAATGTGAAATAGAAATGAGGGCTCTAAAGAAGCAATCCAGTTAAACGAGATCACAAATGTGGTCCCAGATTTGATAGGATTAGTATTTATCCTCTTGTCTTAGTTTTTTTCCTGATGTCAAAACCCACACTATTTAAGATTGAGTATTATTATTATTTTAGAAAAAAGATGCTTCTTTTGGCTCACAGTTGGGCTGAAGGTCTAGGGGCCGCATCTGCTGATGATCTTGCTGACAGAGCCCCAATCAAGAACAGGGCATCACGTGGTGAGAGGCAGGAGGTGTGAGAAAAAGCCAGCCGAACTGGCTCCTAGGGCAAACACAGCCTAGACATAGCCACAAACCACACACCATGTGAATGGATTAGCCTACTTCTGAGGACAAACCCCACTCACCTCCTCCAACCCTAACCTTGTCTTACCTCTTAAGTCACATAGTAGGAATTACATGTCAACGTGAGTGTCAAGGGAAACACCGTAAGATGAGACACCAGAGGACTGAAGCTCTTTTTTCTCCCTTGTGCGTACAAGCTATGGAAGGCCATCTAAGGTTATGTCTCCAAAGTGGCCATCAATGAGCTGGGAAGGGAGGTCTGATTGGAAACTGAGTTTGTTGGAACTTTGGTCATGGGCATCTAACCTCTAGAATTGTGGGAAAATTAGTTTCTGTGGTTTTAGACAGTGAGTGTATGTATTTACGAACTATGGCAATATGTTTCTCTTAAAAAAAAATCAAGTATCAAAAGGTTCTCTAAAGACTTCTCCAAATACAGCTTCTCTAACAGCAATGGAATACCCATCTCTGACAAAACAAAAAAAGGGGGGATATAAATGAAGGACCATTTTGTGGTGAAAATAAACATATATATGGACATACAAATTAGTTAGGATAGATATACAGCTACTTTCTCTTAGTTCAATGAAAAGAAAGATTTGTACTAATAGTGTTTAGACAAGAGATCATGTCTGCATCTTGTACTGTGAATAACTACTACAAAGACAACAATATGCAATATATTAATTATTGTAACTGTTCTACTAACCTGTTTTGAACCTGTCTCACTGCTATTTCTTTCTCATTAAAATTCATTAAAAAATTTTGAAAAGTGATTTCCAACTGTTGTATTTTCCAGATCTTTCATTCTTTTTGCTCATTTTTGTGTTTGCTTGTTTACTCTACTGTTGTTAGCTTCTTAGCTGTTACTTCTTATACTTGGTTAAAGATTTGATTGTTACATCTTTATCTCCTACAATGTGATAACACTTTATCATCATGAATGATTTGAAACCCACGAAACTAACTTTGCCGTGATAAGCAAACAGTAAAAATACATTGATTTCAGTGACCTTTGGAAAGTTTCCAAGAATAAAGTATTTTAATTTGGTGTCATAGACTGTAGCCATTCATCAGCCTGTCTTGCTGTGTTCTTTAGAAACGAGACACCCAATAAACTGAATTTGTGTTGATACTTTGGTCAATGTAAGAAGTATAGGTTTAAGAGATAAAATATTAAGAACAGTCTGTACTATTCATTTCGAACTTCAAAATGACTATTATTTGGCAGAAATAAAAATGGTTATTTTCTCTGTTCACACTATCACACTTAAAAAATTAAAACTATTCTGTGTAGCTCAGGTTTTTATTTTGAAAATATTGATTCATTTATCTCTTAGTTGAGTGAGCTTTTTGTCATTGTCAACAATTTTTTTTTTTTTAAATAATAGCAGGGATTGAACTCAGATTTTGCAATTGCCAGGCAGGTGCTTATTCTACTGAGCTATCCCTCTGGCTTTGTCAGCATTTTCTCAAGAATTTTATCAAAGAGAAGAGAGGATTTTTTTTTTTTTTTTGTTGCTCGAATGCCTTCAGGGCACTTTTGGCCAGCGGGAGAGGTGTGAGGTTCGAACTCCAGCAACCTGAGGCTGACAGCTTTGTGGAAGCAGCCACTTAAAGGCCTGAGCTAGGGCCAGGCCCCCGAGAAGAGAGGAAAGTTAGTTTTTCCCATCTTGCAAAATGGCAAGCAAAAATACAGAGAAGCCAGACACTAAAGAGAAAAAATCCAAAGCCAAGGAGGCTTCTTCTAGTGGTACTGATAAAATGGGTAAGGTGAAGGCAAAAAAAAGTCCAAGAAGGGGCAGCCCCACTGCAGCTGAAATCCTGTCCTGGTTAGAGGAATTGGTAGATACTCCCGATCTGCTATGTATTCCAGAAAGTCTTTGTACAAGAGAAAGTACACAGCTGCTAAATCAAAGGCTGAGAAGGAAAAGAAGGAGAAAGGTCGTACTACAATCATAAAACCAGTCGGTAGGGACAAGAATGGAGGTACTGGTGGTTCAGATTCAAAAAACGTCTAGATGCTACCCTACTGAAGATGTGCCCCAAAAGCTCTTGAGCCACTGCAAGACACCCTTCAGTCGGCATGTGAGGAAACTCTGAGCTAGCATCACTCCCGGCACCATCTTGGTCATCCTCACCAGGTGTCACAGAGGCAAGAGAGTGGTCTTCCTGAAGCAGCTGGCCAGTGGCTTGCTACTTGTAACTGGGCCTCTGAGCCTTAATCGTGTTCCTCTACAAAGAACACACCAGAAATTTGTCATTGCCACCTCTACAAAAATTGCTATCAGCAAAGTGAAAATCCCCGAACACCTCACTGATGCTTACTTTAGGAAGAAGCAGCTGTGGAAACCCAGGTACCCACCAGGAGGGCGAGATCTTCAACACTGAGAAAGAGAGACATCAGATTTCAGAGCAGCACAAGGTGGATCAGAAAGCAGTAGACTCACAGGTTTTAGCAAAAATCAATGCTGCTCCTGACTCCAGGGCTACTTGCGATCCGTTTTTGCTCTGACAGATGGAATTTATCCTTATAAATTAGTGTTCTTAATTTCTTACTAAGAACCTAATTAAATAACTGATATATTAAGTGAGAGAGAGAGAGAGAGAGAGAGAGAGAGAGAGAGAGAGACAGAGAGAGAGAGAGAGAGAGAGAGAGGAGAAGAAATTTCTTCATGGGAGCCCAAATGCTCCAGGGAAGCACAGCACACACTCAGACTGCACCGTGCAGGGTCCTGATGAGAATTTTGTTGTCTCGTGTTATTTATTCATCAAATACAGTTTCACTTTGTCAGAAGAAAACAATTTTGAAAATTATAGTGAATGATCACATTGGATCATTGATGGGCTACATATACACATGAAAAAGCCCTGACAGCTTGTAGCCAGCCTCATAGATGACTAAAACTATGCTTTCAGCTAGTTAGGCAGGCGAGAAAACTTTAATCTGCATATGAAGGCATTAGCCCAAAGCAAAGCCCTTGAAGAGTCAGTGGGAGGAGAAATATTGAAAGTGGACAATGTCCACTGTGCTGTCTCTATAGAAAAGCGCACAAGAAAATAAGAAGGGTGTGCACGCCGAGTTGCAGCTACTTCTAATGCTTTTATTACTTTTTTGTAAATCTTGCTTTCCTCACACATGTCCTTTCTACTTTTGTGTGCTTGCTCCTTTTGTCCCGTGCGTGCCTAGGTGTTTCCGTGGCTATCTTCGTAGCCCAGACACTCTGCGGAGTGGCTGAGTGAGGAGCACAGTATGGGCATTCTCGTGCGCTGTCACAGTCCACATAACTGCCCTTTGTGAGGCCTTGCTGGAGTCAGTTCACAACTTAGGGAACAGCATTAAATGGTGGCAGACAGTTTGCTTGTAAAGAATCTCATTTTGCAGGTTCAAAAGAGAATCCACTAAAATACTGCAATGAAATGGAACTCAGTTTAAATGTTCAGGAGAAATGGGATTTGTCGGACTTGTGGTTGCATCTGTGTCAGTCCCCCTCCCTCGCTAGCTGACTCCTTTGTATTGACTCCATAGTCTACGGAAAACTGGCATAGAAGGATGAAGACCCTGGGTCTGTCTTGACAGTTTTTCCCTTTGTTACTGTAAGAAAAATTGTGTGCTTCCTTCATTTCAGTTATTTTTATTTTCTGATAATTACTAGTAAATTAACATCATTAAGGAGATTTTATATTATTAAAGTTGTTTACTAATTTTCTAATCAAATCACTGTTTGATCTAGTATCTGGTATAAGTTTAACTTAGTTAAGCTTTTTCATTGTTGTTGTTTTTCCTTTTGTCTCTGTAGCACTGTACTTCCAATCCAGAGCCTTGCATGTGCTAGGCACTCTACCACAGCACTACATCCCCATGGTTTAAACATTTTTGAGCACTTATTGCATGCTACTGTATACATATCATGATATGTAATCACTGTTTACTTTTTTATTCAATTTTATTGAGAAACAAATAGCAATGAGACAGTTTCAAAACCGATTAGAAGGACAGCTTCAGTAATTAATACATTGCATATTGCCGTCTTCCTAGTGGATATTCACAATACAAGATGCAGACATGATATCCTGTCCAAACACTATTAGTACAAATCTTTCTTCTCATTGAATTAAGAGAAAGTAGCTGTATATCTACCCTATTTTGTATATACAGATACAAAATGGTCCTTCATTTATATCCCCCTTTTTTTGTTTAGTTTTGTCAGAGATAGGTATTCCATTGCCTTTTTAAATATTGTAGGTGCGTGAATTCAGCAAAATAATTCAATATAGTCCAGTAATCACTGTTTACTTTAGAAAACAACTAAAAGGAACAAACGAAGATGAAAAATGTATCTGCTGTCATTATAAGGAAGGAAATGAATATTTATTAATATATGATTATTTTAATATGTATCAGATGCTTTTCCATGTATTTTATCATTTACTTGTAATTAAAAGCCTATTAAAGAATTAACTCCCTTGTACATGGCATCAGAGGTTCAGAAAGCTAATTCTTATGTCTAAGTCACATAGCTGGTAACTGAGTGAAGCTCAACGTCACATCTGACCCCATGCCACTGGGACTGCTCCATGTGCTTAACATTAGCACAGTATTTGTTTGTATGTGTGGCACAGTTTCAAAGTCCTCAAAAGCAGTTTTATAACCAAGATGGAGGAACTCTTAGAATTAGGAAGGAGTGTCCTGTCAGTGGAATGTGGGTTTCTTTTTAAAAATCTTTCAGAGCCACATTATGTTACTATATATAGCTGCACAGTGGCCTAAGAATCTCTTGTAAGCCCTTCTCAGAGAAGTGTCCTTTTGGAACATTTTTCTCAGCCAGCTCAGAATTTGTGTAAATGCCTCTACATGGATTCTTTGGGTAGGGAACAGTGACTGATCTTCTTTTGCAGTTAATGAATTTCTACCCCATGAAATTATTTTTCTGCCACACTGTGCTCTTACAAAAATTGAAATAATTATAGGATATTTAAATTTTAGATTTTTTGTCCCTTCCATTAGACTCATGGAGATTAACTATAGGAATAATAACAATAATACTAATAACTAACATTTTTTGAACACATACTGTGGGGAGCCAGGTTCTGTGGTGTTTTTTTGTTTCTTTGTTTTTTGTGCAGTGTCTCATGACACAGCTCGGACTCATAGTGATCTTTCTGTTTTCAGTCTCCCTAGTGCTGGGATTACAGGCATGTGCCACCACACCTAGTCTCAGTTGCCGTCTCAGGGTGCCTGGTGGGCAGGGCTGAGGTGTCACTTGAGGTGTCATGTGTTGCCAGTGATCAAACCCTGGCCCCTGCACTTGCCTAAGCAAGTGCTTAGTCTGCTGAGCTATCTCAGTGGCCCTGTCCTGTTCTTTTTGATTTGGGGTTCCTCATTTCAATTTTCACAACTCCAATTGGGTCTTGGAAGAATCAATAAAAACATTCACTTTTTTCCCCCTAGGTTTATAACCAATTTAAAGATAGGACACTTGTCAGATAGGTGGAGATTAAAATGCTAATGTAAGTGCTAATAATATGGACAATTAGGAAATGAGGTTTAGAATTATCAACTAAGTAGGGTTGCAATACCTTGAGAAAGACAGACCCAGCTGAGTTGCAGCTGATGGCAGCATTTAAGCGACCACTAGTCCCTCTGGAAGATCATCTCTCCCTATTTCACTTGTAGACTGGAGCTGCCAAGGATGAGTGCCCTATTTAGAGGCAAATCTAATGCAAAATAAAAAGCAAACAGTGGCTGCTGTGAGGATGCACTTGTGCTTCTGCCAGTGAATCAGATAAGCAACTTCTCTTGAGGAAGAAAGGAAGAAGGCAGAGAATATTTGGGAGCTTCAACTCTGTTGCAATATTCACCACACAGAATCCTATGAATGGAGGTCTTTGTCCCCAGCTGTAAGTACTATACATGGACCTAACCTACAGATAAAGAAAATGAGGCACTGAAGCACTAAATATGAGCTCACTTAGTAAGTAGCAGAGAAATCTGAATAAGGCCACTGAGTAAGTCAGCGGTAGAGTCCAGATTTAACAAAGCAGGCTAGGACCTGTGTAGCCTGAGTTCATGCACAAAGCAACAGGAAATTTAGAAAGGAAAGCAGATGCAAGAGGGATCCAAGCAAATAATAAGAATCAGGACTTTTGTTATGAGACTTGGAAAGGTATCAGAATGACTCAATGTTTTCTAACATACCTAGTTCAAAAATAATAAAAGTATTAAAAGTATGTATCCAAGAATGAATAGTGCTATTTTAGGATACAAGTTCCAAGTACTCTATAGTCCACTAAAATTTTGGATCTATAATTTGGGAGAAAGTTCAGAAGCAGAGATTATGATTTTAGAGCTGGCTAAAGTGCTCCAGTCTGAGCATGGAAAGGGGAGATCAGTTACACTAATGAGCTCTGTGTTTGAAATGTTGGGAGACTTGAGTTGGTAACTTTCAGTCTTGATCTAGTTTAAAGACAAGGCCTAGCATGGCCCAACACCCAATCAGGGCCCTAGTCCATGTGGGCAAGCCTGCAGATGACCATTGCATGCAGATATTTCCATTGGCCCTTCTAGGTTCACTGTTCATCCCATTTCTACCCTCTTTGCTCTGGGAAGCAGGAATTCATGGGTGATATCAACTGGGTTCCCACTGGGTTCAGGCACCCCTTCCCCCAGGACTCCAAAAGAAGCAGGAGTATGAAGTTGCTGTGTTAATTACTTTTCTCTTTTGCCACTGGATCCTATGGGCTGGCTCCTTCCTTTTGCCCATAACCTTCTTTCCTAGCAACTCTCTAGGGTTCTCCTAACTGTTTCCTCCCTTTGCTTTCTTGCCTAGCTAGCACAATACCTTCCAGCTGTTACTATCCCCCAAGTGGTTCACATCCTTTTATAAAATATTAACACTGCTCATTCCTTTGTGTATAAAGCCTCTGTTGAAGTCTCTGCTATTTCCTAGTTCCCACTGGACCTTGAATAATACTACTATTGCTGGATCTGACTAAGGATGTATTGGGACTAAGGACAAATGTGTAGATTGTGCCCGTATGCAAAAAAGTTGGGAACTAATTCCAAGGTCTTTGTTGTTAAATGTTCTTCAGACTTCTCAGTGTACTAGACTAAAAGGAGGTAGAATGAATAAGTTAGTCATAACAGTTAGAGAAAACTGTCTTTTTCACGATAGAAACAAGGGTGACCACCCATAGCTTAAAAATTTTTTTGTAAAATCTTTTCTAAGTCCTTCACTTCAAGGATGAAATTCAGGTTCTCAGTGTTATAAAAAGAACACACTACATTCTCAGTACCTTGTCCTTTGTGTGGCCTGCTGTGGCTCAAGCAGTGATCAGAGTCTACAGAATGCAAAAATAAACATTCCTCAGGGCTATGGAATTTGATGGCCTGTGTAATGTGGGGAGACAGTAGGCCTAGAGCCAGGCTCCCTAGGTGAGTTTTCCTGCATCCCATACTCTTTTTTTTTTTTTTTTTTTAAGTAGAAAGAATTTATTGAGAGAAAGAAAATTTCTGTCTGAGAGGGACAGAAAGGGGCCTGGAAAGTTGGTTGCTCAATAACCCTGATTCTTAAGGGTGTTTTGTTGAACAAAGCCACAAGGTGAGATGGGCTTAAGATGAGACAGAACTATAACCAATCAATAAGGTTACAAGTATAGTCACTTAGGTAGTATTGATCCAATGGCAAATCATAGGATGTTTGGGGTGGGACGAAACTATGGCCAACCAATAAGTGCACAAAAAGTTTAGTCATTGGATAATGTTGATTAAGTAGGGATAAAATGGGGAAACAAGTCATGTAGCAAGCACACATGGGATGGACAATGACTTCTGAAAGTGGAGGGTTAAGGAGGTTTGGTACTCCACCCCAAGGTGATTAATACCTCCTTAGAATATCAATCACTGCTGTTGGTCTCTATGGGAAGTACATGGGTGAGTAGTTCCTCTTTCACTTGAAGCCTGGCCTTCAGTGAATACATCTTAAACTATAGCTGTCTTCTGCATCCACCTCTCGAGAGCCCAACCCTACTTTACTGCCTATAATATTTCTACCTAACTTGGCTATCTATATTCCGTCCTCTGAAGAAATAGCCCTAACTGCCACAAGGGGGCAAGGGTTGAAGACCAATCTGGCCGCTTTTAGCTGAAGAGGGTCATAGTTGTGATTGGCAGTCACATATACTCTATCTAAAGGCCCTGGATAGGCACCAGGTGTTCTTGTCATGGGAAGATGTATAACTTTAAGTCTGGAGGGGACAAGGCCATAGAGACATTTAAGTATGCATGAGCCAAATCATAAAATCAACAAGACAATTATGAATATAGCCAACAAAATTTTTCCACCAGGAGGAAGCAGTAATTGTTTTTCACAAAGACAGAAGGAGAAGGCCCAAGGAATTTCAGAATCTGACATATCATTAATCTGTCATCTAATATTCTGAACAGCTATTGAGACATTAGCAGAACCATCAGGAAGGTACACACAACATCCATCTTCTATGATTGTACCATCACCCTCTTGTGCTGCTGTTATAATATCTAGTGCCATCAGATTTTGGAGGACAGTTTGCCTCATTAATTTTACTTGTTCATTCAGGAGAGAGACTTCTGCCATTATGTCATTTAAGGCCCATGAAGTATAATTAGGCAAGGCCTCAATGTTTGCATGACCTCTTCTAACCTAGGGCAGGGATAAAAATAGAAGCCAAATGATACCAATGTAACATACTTCTAGACCACAGATGCCACCGCTAGGGAACTTTGCAGGTTAGTCAGTACTTTTGACATTTCTGCCTTGTAACCATAGAAATCCCAGTGTGCATCTTCCTATCCATCCAGGGGGTAGCCAGGGCCATAAATTAATTCCACAGGACAAAGAAGTGTTATGGGGGCTTCCCATCTAATTTCAGAGTAATTAAATCAACTTGTGAAGAGCCAATCTTCTTTCTATAAAGCTATTAGATGTACATTATTTGGGAGGATCTATCCCAAGTATTCAGTAGAGTTAAGCCATTGTGAATAGGAATGATTTTTCTGATCCCAACATATGGTGGCCTTTCTACTAAGATGTCTTATAGTGGGAGAGAGGGGTAACCATTGAAAAGAACCATTTTGATATCTATGGTTATTGGCCCTCAGGATAAGATCCTTTCTATATTTAATAGGAGTTCACTAGAGTGGCTTCAGTGGTGCCGTTAGAGAAAATTCTATTATGCCAAAGACATTAAAAGTATAGTTCGTAGACCCCTTGGGTACCTTGTAATAGTAGGCTATACTGTGAACCATTGAACTCTTTTGTAACTCATTAATACTTTTTTGTTGTTTATTTCAATTGTCTCCTTGGGGTGGGGATGCCCACCAAGAAAGTCCAGAGGTACTAAACAAGGGGAGCAGGGCATATATCCAGCAAGATACTTGTTGTAATGATTCTACATATTCTTGTTCCCAACTTAGAAAGGGATTGTATTTACTTTGTTTTTTCTTGAACAAGAATCTTAAGTCTTTTATGGTTCACAAAAGTATTCCAATGATGGTTTTTCACATTCAGTGACAGTCTCTGGTTGCCAGGACTTGAGTTAGGTGTGCTGTATCCAGGAGTCCAGGCTCCTACTTTCAGAGCTGATGGAGTTACCAGGATCATGGTGTATGGTCCTTCCCCAGTTGGTCCTAGGTAAGTAGATGATTAGGGAAGAGACTTTACCAGTATCAAGTCTCTGGGGTAGAATATGGGATTCACTTTCCTTTAGGCTGGGCTTCTGTTCGCTGTTGAAGTGTCATTTGGAATTTAGCTAGTGAGCAGACATCTACCAGTAAGGTATCTGGCTTATTAAAGAGAAAATTGTTAATGAGAACAGGGCATCTATATAGCATTTCAAGTGGACTTGGACCTAGAATTTCAAGTGTATTTCCTGTTTTGATGAGGACAAAAGGTAGCAAGTGAGGCTACTGTAGGTGAGTCTCCTGAGCCATTTTATAAAGATGCCTCTTTAGGGTCTCATTAATTTCTCTACCTTTTCTGATGATTGTGGAATCCAAGCACAAAGGAGGTGATAGGCAATGCTCAACCCTGAGAGACACCTTGAGTTGCTTTAGAAGAAGGCCCATTATCACTGTGTAAGCTTTTAGGAAGATGTGAGGATGATTTCTGAGACTAAATTTTTGCCACCTCTTGAAACTTTTCTTTTCAACAAGGAAAGGCTTCAACCCAGTTTGTGAAGGTATCTACCTAGGCTAGTAAGTACTGAGCTCCTTTATTCTTTGGCATATGAGTGAAATCAAGCCATCAGTAAGTCTAGAAACTATCTGTAAGGGAATGGAATAACAATCATAACACCTGGCTCTTAGAGCCCTCTAATGATGGAGTTAGATATTTTGTTTTAAATCTCTCCAGTTTTTGTGTGATTATCTCCAAAATTTCAATGACTTACAAGAAACAGATTATAACAATTAACATATTATTTTTGACCAATGAAAAACTCAAGTTATTGTATGTAGACAATGATGTATTGTATTTGCAAAACCAATTTAAACACCATTTTGACTAGAGGGGAACATGGTATGCATATTATAGTATTTAGATGTGATAAAATATATCTCCCCAGGATGGGAGCTGGGCTTTAGACATAACTAAAAGGAATGGGTCAAGAGGAAGTCATCCTAGTTACAGCTGAGTAAGTGAGTTATCTTTTTTATTGAGGTATGATGGTTGGAAGGAAAGCCAGGATTAAAAAGAAGGACAAAGAGACATGTGGTAATGTCCAGCAATAGGCTGGTTTCTCTTCCCTCTATAGTCATGATTACTCAGGCCTCCTCTGTGGAGATGACAAGTAGAGATGACAATCCAACCAGAAGGAGAGAACAGAGTAGCCTGGGACCCTTTAGTCTTGCTGGACCAGCTAAGAAGATAAGTCTGAGCTCTGGGGTCTCCATCTCAAAGTGCTGTCTTGCTTCTAGTGGCCACATTTTCAGTCAGGGAATGGCACTGAGGGATGGTGGGTGGTTCTTAAGGCAATTTCTCTTAAGGTAACCTGGCCTTCGACATTGGTAGGAGGTAAGTTAGTAGTCATCAAGCTTTTCTAGTAATACTGAAAATCAGACTTAGGGTCTGTGTTTTTTAAGACTGCAACAAAGGCAACTGCATTTTGGTCTCTTTGCTTTCTTACCTTCTTTCTAGTTTCAGTTATAGAACTCTAAGGAGGAAATTTCTACTAAAGTAAATATCTGGAGCAAAATTTATCCTCTGTACCTTTTTCTTAATATCTGTGGCTGACTGGGTAATAAATGTATCTTTAAGTATAATCTGTCCTACTTAACCAGGAGCTATGGACATATGTTTTACCAATGCCTCTTATAAACAATTTAAGAATGCAGAGGGGTTTTCATCTTCACCTGGTAAATAGTTGACAATTTAAAATTATTGGAAGGCTTTGTCTATGTCCTTTAAATGACAATGGAATACCTTTCTCTGACAAAACTAAACAAAAAAGGGGATACAAATGAACAACCATTTTATATCTGTATATTCAAAATAGGATAGATATACAGCTACATTCTCTTAATTCAATCAGTAGAAAGATTGGTTCTAACAGTTTTTGTGGACAGGATATCATGTCTGCATCTTGTACAATGAATAACCACTAAGACAACAGTATGCAATGTATTAATTTATTGAAACTGTCCTACTAATCAGTTTTGAAACTGTCTCATTGCCATTTGTTCCTCAATAAAATTATTTAAAAAAAAACAATATATACTTGATGGCCAGCCAAATAGCTCAGTGGATTAAAGTGCCTACAAGCAGGTGCAGGGACCTGGGGTTTGATCCCCTGGCCTGCCTTGCCAGCCCCACCCCTGGGGCAAGCTGAGATGACAATTGAAACTGGGCATGGTGGTACATGCCTGTCATCCCAGCTCTTGGGAGGCTGTAAACAGGAGGATCACTACGAGTCTGATCCAGTAGTAAGATCCTGTACACCCTCAGACCCTTCCATGAAAATACAAAAAAAGAAAAAAATATATATACTTGAACTTGTCTCCTGCTCTAGTCTCCTGGCTGGCTGTTAGGCCAGCAGGGTCTTGGGTGGGGACTGCTGGGGCCCCAGTGGGAACTGTTGTTCTTCTGGCTGCCTATCTTCTGGTTATCTAAAATTAACAATATGGTATTTATCCTGAGATGTGATAGTAGCTTGTAATTCTGCTTGTCCCTTATTAGAAGTCACTGTTTAATTTAAAAGTAACATTACATCTTTCTAATCTAGTTACTAGGTCTGAGTAAATCCTCTAAAGACCTCAATGTACTTATCAGGATAATCTGAAAATGTTTTGAGAACTAGCTTGATTTACTAGTCAAATCATGAAAAGAAAGAGACATATAAACCTGAGTAGTCTCATGGATTATAATTTGAGCATAAATAAGAATTGCTTTTTAATATAAAGAAAGCTTGAACATAAGGCAATTCTGACCATTTTCCCTCTATTTTATAGTATGATTCTAACTGTAAAATAGTATCATAATACTTCCTTCTGCATTCCATTTTGGCTCTAGGGAGTAGGCAGGCCCTGCATGGCCACAATTATTTTTAGCCACTCTTTGAAAGCAAAAAGCCAGGGCAAACCTGGAAGTAGAAGTTAATCTAGCATTCTAAGCTTGGCTTGGTTTAGACTCAAGGTCTGAATGTACCCCTATGATCCAAGTACAGTGCTTCACTCAGGGCTATATGATCTACTGATAGGGAAGCTTGTTACAGTGGTAATATATGTAAGAGAGAAATCCATGGATGGAATCCTAAGGGTTTCCTGCTCTTGGTGAGAAGACACTCTTGTTACAGTGGTAACATGTGCCAGTGATAAATCCATGGATGGAATCCTGAGGGCTTCCTGCTCTTGGCAAGAGGACACTCTGGTGCAGCTAGAATCTCTTCTGCCTATGCTCTTTCAGACACTATTTCTATGCAATACTTCACAAAGCAAGGGGATAACTTCTGGCCAACTGTAACAGTTGTCTCACTCACCAAACAGTTGTCTCTAATAATAATATATATATATATATATGTATATGTATATGCATATATATGTATATATATTATTTATTTATTTATTTGTTTTTTGCTTGGGGAAGAGTTTTTTTTTCTGTAATTTTATTGAGAAATAAATAGCAATGAGACAGTTTCAAATCAAATTGGTAGGACAGCTCCAATAATTAACACATTGCACACTGCCTTCCTAGTGGTTGTTCGTTGTACAAGATGCAAAAATGATATCCTATTTACAAACTGTATTAGAACAAATCCCTCTATTCCTTGAATTAAGAGAATGTAGCTATATATCTATCCTAAATATTTTGAATACACACACACAAAATGGACATTCATCTATATCCCCTTTTTTTGTTTAGTTTTGTCATTTAAATATTGTAGGTGTATGAAATCAGCAAAATATTCCAAAGTAGTCCAGTAGACCATAATAGTACTGGGTCTTCCACTTGACTTGCAATGTCAGAAGTTGTTGACCTGAGTCCCCTACAGCTCAACGTAACAACATAGCTTTATTTCTTGTACTTCATTTTTGTCCTTTTCTGCTGGATGGTTAAGACAAAGATAAAACAAGACCTATGTAACAAGAATTGTATCTTTTGAATCTAATAAGGTCAGTCAAATCCCCTCAGGATTTATCCTGAGACCCTGTACCTCAGATCCATGGTCAATGCCAGCCATGTGGATGAGTCAAGGCCATTGCTTGGCCAATTTGCTCTCTGTGAAAGCCTCAGAGAATGTTTTCTCTCCATGTGACTCTCCTTAAGCACACTCTACATCATCAATCACTTTCCTCTTTGGCCCCATAATCTCCTTGATCAGAAAATTTGGGGCACAACTGAGTTACATGATGTTACAGTACCAGTTCTCATATGTCCTGAGCCTTAATTGACCTTGGAAGGCTAGGGCCAAAATGTTGGTTTTCCTTGCGGTCTTCCTTTTTCTCTAATTTTTGCTTTGCAAACTTAGGTTGTTAACCCTGCAGAAGAGAAGCTTATTGTTATTGCCATATAACCTAGACTGTTGAACTTAACCTCACTATCTGTCTGAATATCAAACATCTTAGGCATAACATGGAACAGGTATTTTTCATCAAGTATTGATATGTTAAACTTCAAGTCCCTACAGAATATGACAAAAAATTAAAATATATTTTAAAAATAGGAATAAAGAATTCTATATATTTACACGTAAGTCCAGAAATCTAACCATATACATCATTGTTGCAGGACAGTCCTGCAACACTCCTTTTCCTGTCTCCTGCCTTCATTCACCACCCTCTTCCTTTTCAAACAATCATCTACCTGAGAGATAGCATGGCAGTGACTGGTGTGTCATGACAAGTAGCATGTATTCAGAAGACCAGAATGACAGGCACTCCAATCACGAACCTACTATTACAAATTGCCATCTTCAGTGCAGTTGCTTAGTTCACAGGGGTCAGTACATATAGTTAGTCACGGTGAGAATCCTTCCAATTAACTGCTAGATTTGAAAATCTTCTGAAGATTCTCAGGATCATTGCCTTACCCATCTTGTACATATAACTGTATGGCTTGACTCTGTCATGTTTCCTAGCTCTTCTCCTTGCTCTCTCTTTTTGTCTAGTCCTCAAGTTCTTGCTTTCCTTTTAATTGTGTTATACCTTTCTATTTGTATTTCTTCTTTTCAGTTCTTATGCTAGGGAAACTATATGATATTTATACATGTGTGTCTGGTTTATTTCACTTATGAATATATCTTCAAGTGGTATCCACTTAAATAAAAAGCCTTCGAGTTTATCATTCTTTATAGTTGAGTAATACTCCATTGTATAAAAGTACTACATCTTTTTCATCCATTCCTCAGGTGATGGGCATCTTGGTTGTTTCCAAGATTTGGCTATCACAAATTGTGCTGCTGTGAACATAGGCACACATATATCACTATGACATGATGTTTTCACATCCTCCAGGAAAATTCCCAGTAGAGAAATAGCTGGCTTAAATGGGATTTCCAGTCCTAGTTTTCTAAGGAGTCCCCCTCTGATTCAGTAATGGTTGTACCAGTCTACATTCCCACCAGCAGTGAAGAAGGGTTCCTTTTTCCCCACAGTCTCTCCAACATTTGTTGTTTGGTGATTTCTTTATGATAGCCATTCTTTCTGGGGTAAGATGATATCTCAGTGTTGTTTTAATTTGCATTTCAAGGATGGCTAGCGATGTGGAGCATTTTTTCATATATTTATTCGTTTCTTTAATTTCATCCTCTGAGAAGTGTGTGTTCATCTTGGATGCCTGTTTCTGGACTGGGTCTTAAATTTTGGGGCCCTAGTGTTTTTTAGTACTTTATAAATTCTAGAGAGCAGACTGTTGTCTGAGTACTTGTTTGTCGAGATGTTTTCCAAATTTGTGGGTTGTCTTTTCACTTTGTTGGTAATTTCTTTTGACATGCAAAAACTTCTCAGTTAATAGGAGGTCCCAGTTGTTAATACTTTCAAGTGTTTGCCATGTGATATCATTTTTGTTCATGAACTCTTTGCCTACCCTTATGTCTTCATGAGTTCCTCCTATTTTCTCTTCCACAAGATTTAGTCTTTCTGTTTTAATGTTTAGATCTTTAATCCATTTTAACTTTAGCTTAGTGCATGAAGATAGACTTGGGTCAAGTTTTAGTGTTCAGCATGTAGACAGCCAATTTTTCTAGCACCATTTGTCAAAGAGGCTATCTTTCTTCCAGTGAGTATGTTTGGCCCCTTTGTCAAAGATAAGCGGGCTGAGTGTGTTTGTAGAGGCTTCAGCATCTTCTAATCTATTCCATTGATCCTCAGATTTATTTTGTTGTCAGTACCATGCTGATTTTATCACAGTAGTCTTGTAATATAATTTCAAGTCAGGAATTGTAATGCCTCCTGCCTTGTCTTTGTTGCTCAGGATTGCCTTTGCTATTCTAGGTCTTTTCTGCTTCCAAATAAATTTTAGGAATAATTTCTCTAGGTCTGTGAGTTATGTTGGTGGTTGTTTGATAGAGATTGCATTAAATCTGTACAGCAATTTTGGGAGTATGGCCGTCCTTACATTGTTGTTTTTTCCTATCCAGGAGCATGGAATATCTTTTCATTTTTTGAAATCCTCTACGATCTCTTTTTTCAGAGTACTGTAATTTTCCTTGAAAAGATCTTTGACTTCTTTAGTTAAATTAATTCCAAGGTATTTCATTTTTTCAGTGCTATTGTAAAAGATACTGTTTCGGCCGACTTCCGGGAACCCCCAGACCCAGTCCTAGCCCAGGTCCGGTGAGTGTGTGGAGAGCTTCCTGCTACCCTGTGC
>NW_004524622.1:12301193-12312784 GCF_000260255.1 Octodon degus
TTTTTGGGTCTTCCAAGTAAAGTATCACGTCATCTGCAAATAATGATAATGTAACTTCTTGTTTACCTATTCTTATTCCTTTTTTTCTCTTGTCTAATGGCTCTAGCTAATAATTCCAGAATTATATTGAATGGGAGTGGTGATAGAGGACATCCTTGTCTTGTACCAGATGTAAGAGCAAAAGTTTTCAATTTTTCCCCATTTAGAATTATGTTAGCCATTGGATTTTTATAAATGGCTTTTACCGGATTGAAGTAGAGGCTATCTTTTCCAATTTTCTGTCGGACTTTGAACATGAATGAGTGTTGGACTTTGTCAAAAGCCTTTTCTGCATCAATGGAGATGATCATGTGGTTTTTAGTTTTCACTCTATTGATATAGTGTATTACATTTATAATTTTTTTTGGTACCAGGGATCAAACTCAAGACCTTGCATTTGCCAGGCAAGCACTTACTCAACTGAGCTATCTCCCAGGCCCTTACATTTATAAAATTTTTGAATATTGAATCATCCTTGCATCCTTTGGATGAATCCTACCTGGTCATGGTATATGATCTTATTGTTGATTGGCTGTATTCTATTTGCTAGGATGTTATTGAGAATTTTTGCATCTATGTTCATAAGGGATTTTGGCCTGTAATTCTCTTTTTTAGTTGCATCTTTCCTTGGTGTTGGTATCAGTGTAATACTTGCTTCCAGGAATAATTTTGGGAGGATTGCTTCCTTTGCAATTTCACGGAAGAGTTTCAGGAGTATAGGGACTACATCTTCTGTAAATTTCTTATAGAATTCAGCTGTGAATCCATCCATACCTGGACTTTTCTTTGTCGATAGTTTTTTTTATTACATCTCATATTTCATTGGCTGTTATTGGGCTTTTGAGAGTGGTTGTATCTTGTCAATTCAGTTTTGGTCATTTCTACCTTTCTAGGAATCTGTCCGTTTTGTCTGTGTCTTCTATTCTGTGAGAGTAAACATTCTCAAAGTAGCTATTGATAATCTTCTGAATCTCCACTGGGTCTGTGGTAATGACAACCTTTTCATTCCTTATTGCTTGTATTTGAATTTTTTTCTTTCCTCTTTTTGATGAGATTTGCTAGGGGCTTTTTGATTTTATTTCATCTTTCAAAGAACCAGCTTTTTGATTCATTAATTCTTTGAACTGTTTTGTTCATCTCAATTGAATTAATTTCTCCTCTAATCTTTGTAATTTCTTCCCATCTTTGGGCTATGGGTTTGGTTTGCTCTTCCTTTTCTAGTTGTTGGAGGAGCAGCATTAGGGTATTTCTTCCCATTCTGTTTTCCTAATTTGTGAATTCATAGCTATGAATTTCCGTCTGAGAACTGCTTTCATCATATCCCATAAATTCTGAAAAGTTGTGCTTGAATTTTCATTGAATTGTAGATATTGTTGAATTTCTTGTTTAATTTCATCTGTGACCCATTGGTTGCTGAGTAGGGTGTCATTTAATTTCCATGTATTTAATGTTTTTTTCTGGTTTCTTTTGTCATTTATTTCCAGTTTCATTGCACTGTGGTCAGATAATGTGCATGGGATAATTTCTGTTTTCTTGCATATACTTAAGCATGACCTATGGACCAGTATGTGGTCTATTTTAGAAAATGACCCATGTGCAGCTGAGAAAAATGTGTATTCAGCTGTGTTTGGATGGAACACTCTGTATATGTCCACCAAGTCCATTTGTTTCAAGCTCTGGTTCAGGTCTGTTATTTCTTCGCTAATTTTTTTTTTCTAGTTGGCTTATCTTTCTGGGATAAGACAGTGTTAAGGTCTCCTGATTGTGGTATTGATATTAGATTTTTCATGTCCATTAAGATTTTCTTTATATATTGGGTGCTCCTGTGTTTGATGCATACATCGTTATGAGTGTTAACCTCTTCCTCTTGTACTTTTCCCCTAACCAGTATATATAGTGGCCTTTTTTATTTCACTTGCTCATTCTTGGTTTGAATTTGAGACTGTCTCAGAATAGGATTGCTACCCCTACTTTTTTCTGAGGTGCTGTGTGTGTAGTATTGCTTTCCATCCTTTTACTTTCACCCCATGAATGTCTTTATGAGTTAAATGTGTTTCTTGTATAGAGCCTATTTTTGGATTTTGTTTCCTAATCCACTGTGCCAGTCTATTTCTCTTAATTGGTGAATTGAGTCTATTTACGTTGATGGTTAGAATTGAGATGTGTTGACTTACATGTTATTTACCTACTGTTGTTTACTTCTTTTTCTCCTATGTTTAATTGTTTGCCATATTTAGTTGGTTGCTTCTGATCTCATTCATGGAGTTTTGATCATTTTGGTCCCTTTCTATAACATCTATCAGAGTCTGTGTAGGGTCGGCATTGTCATCATGAAATTCTTTAGTTGTTCTTTGTCATGGAAGTATTTCACTTCTCCATCAAACTTGAAAGAGAGTTTTGCAGGATATAGTAGTCTGGGTTGGAACTTATTTTCATAGAGGACTTGAAGTACTCTGCTCCACGCTCTTCTTGCCTTCATGGTTTGTGAAGAGAAGTTGGCTGTCATTCTGATGGGCTTTCCTTTGAATGTGATCTGCTTTTTTTCTCTAGTGGCTTTCAGTAGATTATTCTTGTGCTGAATTTCTGGGATCTTGACTATTATATGTGTCAGTGTGTTTTTAATTGGGTTGAGGTTACTTGGTATTCTGTATGCTTTGGTTACCTGAATGTCAGATTGTTTCCTCATATTTGGGAAGTTTTCTGGTATTACTTCTGCCCATACTTTTTGAATGTCATTTGTATTGACTCCTTCTTTCTCACTGATACCCGTTAGTCTCACATTGTTCATCTTTGCATTGTCTTGAAAGTGATGTATTATTTTTTTCCTGCATCCTAGTTGTTTTAAACAGATTTTTTTTTTACCTTTTCACTAGTTGCACCAGCAACTTCAAGATATGCAACTTTGTCTTCAATTTCACTTAAACGGTTTTGCAAGCTTGTGATTGAAATTTTAAGTTCCTCTATATCTCTTTGACTCTGCTTCATGCGATCTATTTTTTTCCCTTTTTTTTTTTTCCGGAACTGGGGATTGAACTCAGGCCCCTGTGCTTGCCAAGGAAGTGCTTATTTCACTGAGCCATCTCCCCGGCCATATTTCTTTCCTGTATTGCTCATTCAAGGAATCCATCATTTTTCTAATCTCTTTTTTTTTTATCAATGTCTTCTTTAGAAGCAATTATTAATTCTTTTACTGCAGAGTTTTTTTCAGATTGGGTTTCCTTCCTATGTTTCTGCATCTGATTTTTTTACTTCAGATGCTATGAGTTCAGTGAATTCTTTTTTTATTTCTGAAAATAATTCTACTCTGAGTTCCTCTATAACTTTCTGCTGTTGCTTATTTACTATTGACGCTATTAATTCATACATTTGAGCTGAGCTAGTGTCCTCTGCACTTGTTCTTTGTGGGCATTGGGTCTCTTCCATATGTTTCTGCATTTGATTCTTTCATTCAGATGCTATTAATTCAGGGATTTTTTTTTTCATTTCCAATCTGAGTTCCTCTGTACCTTTCTGCAGTTGTTTCTTTATTTTAGAAGTTGTTGATTCATTGATTTCAGCTGTGTGGTTCCAAATTTGTTCTGTGTTAGTGTCCTCTGCACTTGTTATGGGTGGGCTTGGGGTCTGAGATTGCCTTTTGCTCCTTCTCGTTGTCATTTTGTGTAGCACCATCTTCTGGTCTTTGTTGTAGAGCTTTGGTGCAGTTATAACCTTAGCACATACTAAAATTCAGGTGCAGATCTCCTAAGTTTGAATTTATCCAGCTGTGCTTGGCATGGGTCTGGCTGCTGTGCTCAGCTCCTTCCTGCTGCCACCTTTGGGAGTGAACCTGTTGTGCCCCTCTGGCAAGATGTTCTGCTCCTGGAGTAGCTGGGTGGTTCTGTCCCCTACTCTTTCTGCAGGGACTGCAGCTGCAGAGTTTCACCCCAGGCATGTACGCCAGGCCTGAGCTGAGTCTGAAGGGGACAAGGTGGAGTAGAGGGGAGAGGAAGTTCTCCCACACACTCACCAGGTCTGGACTAGGGCTGGAAGTGGGGGTCCCCAGAATGCCGCAGAAGTTCTCATCAGTGGGTGGGAGTAGGGGGGACTACAGAGTGGTGATGGGGGGGGGTCCCAAGGGGGTGGAGGAGGTCTCACCCACGCTGTGCCTGGGCTTGGACCATACTGTTCCCACTAGCGCAGGGTAGCTGGAAGCTCTCCCACACACTCTACTAACCCCTATATCAACAATGTAGCAGAGCACAGTGGTAAGCACAGAGTGAAGAAAATGTTGTGGAATATACAGGCTGCCCTATTCTTCAATAATACATTCTCTGTTGATTGATAGAAGGACTCTGTGAAGTATATCTCAAATCTCAGGTTTCCAGAAAGCCACCAAGTTTCAGATCTAAGATAATTTGACTTAATTATTACATATTCTCTAAGAATACAAACTTGAAATGGTCTACAAGACCACTGAGTTAAATTCAAAAATTAATTTTTGAAGTGCCTAAATACTGAACACCCAACTTATACCAGGCTCTGTGCTAGATGCTGAAGTACTTGGTGGCATACTGAATGCCATTATCTCAAGGGCAACGGTGTAGCTCAGGCCTGTTACTTGCTTTATGTATGATTCCAGGGAACAGAGAACTAAACTTAGTTACTGCAGAAAATGGTAACCAGGAGCAGGCTTCTGGCCATGAGCTGCACCGTCAACACATCAGAGGCCAGCATTTTTCTGCTGTTGCCTGGAATCTCTGGTTATGTGGATCAGCAGCTGAAAGGGTGGAAACCAATTTTGTTTTTTACTCTCACATGTGTGAAGTAGGTGCGGCCCCATTTTCTCTTCTGCAGACCAAATGCCATAGAAATCACTTTGCTGGTTTTTCTGGGTTTGATGTAAAGCATTCCTGTACTTTACATATCACACACAATGTAGAGGCCTTAGCAGGTCCCTGAGCAAAGGTCAGCGCTTCAGTTTAGTGTGCAAAGGTCCCTGACAGACATCCAAAACTCTCTGCTTGAAGCCAGTAATTATTTACTCCCCTGCTATCAGGATCTATTTGAGAACTGAGCAGAAAGAAGAAGAAAGGACAAACAAAAGAATCATTAGTCTTTCTTCACCTAAGAAAAATATTTTATTTCATAACTCATGTGCAATGCCATTGAGTAACAAAAATAAATAAACCCATATTCAGTCAAAGGCATCCCTAAGACCCAGAGACACAACAGTGAAAAAAAGTTTACTGAGGTTTGGATAAAAAAGCTATGGTATTTTTACACAATGGAGTATTGTTCAGCTATAAAAAGATAAATTCATGACTTCTGTAGATAAATGGATGCAGCTTGAGACTATATTGGCAAGTGAAATAAATCAGATCCACAGGTGCAAACACCATATGTCACTAGTGTGAGAACCAGAAAGAGTATTTAAAATCTCAAAGGTTTAATAGATACTGTGAAAGGGTAAGAATTTTTCAGTGGGAAGGAAAAACTGGGATGAGGAAATGAAATGAAATGAAAGTAGAGTCTCATTATGCAGCTCAGATTTGTACTGATCCTCCTGTTTTCAGCCTTCCCAGTACCGGGATTACAGGCATGCACCTGTATTTTGTCCCAGCAATGAAGAAAATAATTCAGACATGGCCTGCAATGGTGTGGAACTGGTATATCTTCTAAGTGCCCCATGTGGGAGGTTTGGTCCTCAATATAGCAGTATTTAAAGGAGGATTTCAGAAAGGTGGCTGGGTCATGAGGACTCTAACCCCATCAAATGAAAAAAGGGAAAAACATATATTTAGGTATATGCAGGATTTTTGGATAATTGTACTGTTGATTTCTGCTGGTCTTTGAAGGAAGCAGTTAATGCTTAATTTTTTTTGTTTTGAATATCTTACAACTTTTTTGTTATTGTTTTGTCTTGTTTTTTCTTGAAATGTATTTTGCATGTTTATATCTGGTAATCTGAACAACTAATTTGAACAGAGCATCACGTAATATAGCAACCATTGTTGAATTCCTATTACTTTGTTTAGTGAAATTTTGTATCGTTTCTAATGCAGTTTTTTTCTATCAGTATTTTGTATTCTTGTGCTCGCTTCGGCAGCGCATATACTAAAATAGCATTTTGTATTCTTTAAAAAAATAAATAAGGAATATATAATTTTAGTATACAAAAATGGGAGAAAATATTTTTGATACATATATTTACAAAGGTTTGTGTCTATCATCTGTAAAGAATTGTTATATTTCAATAATAAAAAGACAGAATCTAATAAACTAGGGGCACAATGTTTGAATAGACAATTCATAAAACATTAATGGATAATTAATAATTCTGTGGGAAATGGTTAACATCATTAGCTCTCAGGAAAATACAAACTAAAACTCTAATTAAATACCATTATCCAGTCACTCAAATAGCTGCAATTGAACATGCTATCAATAATACCAAGTATTTCTGGGACTGAGGAGCAAATGGAACATCATTATGAGATGTGTCAGCCAACTACTTTACAAAAGCTTGGCAGTTACTTCTACACACTTTCCATATGACTCAGCAAGTTCATCCCTAGATGTTTGCTCAAGAGAATAAAACATAACGTCTACAAAATGTCTTGTACACAGAAATTTTCTTCCTAATGCTCAAAAACTAGAACCAACCCTATGTCCATCAATAAATAAATGAATAAACAAGTTGTAGCATAACCATAACACAGGCTACTACTCAGCATTAGAAAGAATCAATGGCAAATCCATACACCGAATCTCAAAACACCACGAGGAGCTGGAGGTACAGTCCGGTGGTAGAATGCGCAGATGTGTGCTGGCACGTGTGAAGCCAGGGGCGCAATCCCTGGAGCCTGGGCACACTCATGCACAGGCAGGTATGCACAATCACAAATAAAGGAAAGCAGAAGCCAAGCAGCTCATGTCACGTGATTCCATGTGTGTGAAACTCTGGATGGGAAAATCCAATCTACTGCGAAAGAAAACAAATCAGTGAGCGCCAGGTGCTGAGTGAACATTGGCTACAGTGGACATGAAGGGCAATTTGGGGGCTCTGAAAGTGTTCTTTATTACAGTCACTGCTGTGTGTACACATTTTTTAATATATTGAGATATAAAAACAAATGTGATTTATTTTATGTACGTTATCTCTCAATTTTAAATGTTTCTAGCTATGTTTACATGTTTAATCCTTCTTAGCTCAATTTTTGCATATTTTTGAGCCAAATCTATCGCCATTTTCCTTGTGAAGTTTGTCTCTCCCCTCTCTTTGGTTTATCTCTAAAGAGTGCCTAGTTTAGGAGACATATGCCTTCATGGTGACCATGGATGAAGTAGTTATTGTACAAATCCCAGGGTTTCCCCTGAGTTTTCATGAGGCCATAAAGAATTTTTCTTATTATTGGTCCTGGACATCCTGCTGGTCTCCTGGGATCTCTTGCAAATGGAAACTCATATTTCTGATGTCTAGGTATTGGCTTCTGTCCTCATTGTGTATGGTGCTGAATTGCCTCCTGCTAGTGGGGTCTATGGCTTATATTCCCTGTATGACCGGGGCTGGGAGAAATCCTCTACCTTTCTTCTTAAAGTTCCTAAAGATCACCCATCATTTCCATTTGGCTCAACATATATGTCAGAGAAACATCTTTTCTTTTTGCCACAGTCCTGGGTCTTGTGTCTTATTTTTGTTCTGGGACTCTGGTGAGAACATACGAGAATGTGTATATCACTTCTGAGCCCCTTCAGAGGTGAGGGCCAGTGGGCACTCTCTGGCTTTCTCTCTGCCTGGACAAGTCATGGGCTTGTGATGTGGTTGTGCCCTTCCCATAGTAACCCATGGTGTGTTTACTATGCCTTCCTCCTCCACCTTGGTAGGTGAGGGGAGCTCTCTCCTGTGTGCCGGATACCTGTGCCTGGTTAAGACTAAGGGAGAAAAATACTTCTCTTCGAGAAATTGCGCAGCTCATCACTCCTCTAAAACAGCTGTCCCCGCCATTTTTTGCACTAAGGAGTGGTTTTGTGGGAGAGTTTTCTATAGAGTAGGAATGTATAAGGGGGGTTAGTTTTAGGATTAGATTGTCAGAAGGACCAGAATTTAGATCTCCCCAATGTGCAGGTCACAGCCGGGTTCAGGTTCCTATGGGAATGTGAGGCTGCTGCAGACGGATCTGACATGAGGTGTGGCTCAGAGCAGCTCCAGTGGCTGCCTGGGGGCCTGCTGCTCACCTCCTGCTGCTCAGCCTCTTTCTGCACAGGTCCCAGATGGCTGAGTCTGGCTTCGGGGCTGGGAGCCCTGCTTTAAAGCCCCTTCCCTTTCCTCCCCAGGTGGCCATCCTCTTCCCTTTCTGTGTGGTAGGAGCCTCCCCTCCATCAGGGCCTCTGACTCTTTGCCTCTGGATATTCTTGTCCTGCCTGGGAACCGGCTTCTCCTTTCTCACATCAGGAAGCTTAAGCTTGAATGACAGAAGGAAACGACAGAACTACTTTACTAAAAGAGGGGACAACACAAGAAGATATTGCAAAAATATTACCTGCAGCACTGGAAAGTTTTAGAAATTCAGTGGGAGGTGGATGAGGTTTCATGATCCTTGAATAATAAAAGAGTAAAGCCATTAAAATGTATTGATTTACATAGTAGGAAAAACACAACGATTTAGAGGAGAGACATCAGTAACTCAATGCTCTGGCTTTATTAGTTAGGAAACATCGGCAGAGAGAAAGTGGTTCACATAGGATCATAGCATGAAAGGGTATGATTAAAATATACAAACGGTGATTAAAGTATATGATGAATATTTAAATTAAACATTTTAATATGAAAGAGAAGCTCTGCTTTCAATTCCTCACAACATCCTCCCCCTTGCTTCCTATCCCATCCTTGATTCCACTTTCCAAGGCAGTTCTTGAAGTCTTCTTTTGTGACTTAAGGTGTGACATAAAAAAGTCCATGAATGCTGCTGCCAGGTGCCAGCAGAGGGAAAGGCGGGCTTGTGAAAGCACCACGCTGTGCCCTCAGTCACCTTGTACTACCTGCCAGTGTGGGGAGACTGCCGGCTCTTTCCCAAAGTCCAAGTGACTATCAGAGGTATGCATTCTGAATCAATTTAGGACAAGGAGACAGGCAAGACAGTACAACTAAAGACACTCATAAAAGAAGACTTCCAGAACTGCTGTAGAAAGTGATGAGAATGATGGTGCAAGCATGTGCAAAGACAAGTGAGGGTAGTTTGAGCAGGATTAACGACACTGTTTCTACTGGAATAATTTCATTGAATGTAAAGACCATATCTTCTGACTGTTCCTTGTTATCTTGCTTGGACTCAACTCTCTTGTTTCCCGCTTTTCATGTTTTCCTCTCACATCTTTGCCTTTTTTTGTGGCGGCAAACTAATTTATAAAGTAGGAATACTGTGAAAGGTTAAGATCCTGGAAAGAGGAAGGAATGATCAATGGAAAGCCAGCATGGGAGTCCTCCAGACAGACAGTTCCAAGGTCATTCTTCCCTTGTGTATTGTGCTTGCTGACTGATGTGAGAAATTCATAAGTTTTCTTCTCATAACCAGGATCACTTCATGAAACATCACTGAGTGTGACTTTAAAGAATTACCCTAAAGTTGGAGTGCTTCATGAGAAAGTTACCGTCAACCAGAATTCTGTGTGAATGACTTTTTTTTCCTAAAGCAAGAGAGGATAAGGTGAAATTGAGAGTACTTGTGGACTTGCACTATAAGAAATCATCATAATATAATTTCTTCTGCTTCAGAACATTTTTCTCTGAAACCAGAATACAATCACATTTTAGTTGTTGATGTCAAAATATAATGAATTGGAGACTGATTAGTAAAATAAATTGGTGACAAATGCTTTCTTTGCTTACCATTGTAAGTATGTTATTAGGTGTGCAGTCTTAGGTACTTAATAAAAAACTTGCCTGTTGTATTTATCTAATGCCACATGAGTTAATTAGTTACAAGAATCCTCAGGTTAATATCGTAGGGGGACAGTAGGCTACTTCATAGTCACTAGGAATCTAGGAATCTAGGTTTCCCCTTGCCTAACTTGCACATTTCTTCTGAATATTAATAGATCTACTAAATGATCCTTTATGACTGAAACTCACACCCACTGTTCTGTAGTGGTGGTACCTTCTGCTAACCTCCTAGGCTTCCCACCTCCCAACTGTCAGGATGACTCATAGGAATTGATGCTTAAGCTTTAGTATTGCTTGCATATCTTGCTTGTTTGTTTATTTACAGGGTCTTGCTATGCAGCTCGGACTCGTGGAATATCTTGTTGACAGAAATGCAATAGTGTTTTGTTTTGTTTTTGCAATAGTGTTTTTTTTAGTTTAATTTAATTTAATTTTTTTATTGAGAAATAAATATAAAAGAGACAGTTTCACAGCTGATTAATAGGACAGTTTTGATAATCAATACATTGTACACTGTTATCTTCTTAGTGGTTATCCATAGCACAAGAAACAGACAGGATATTCTGTCCAAACGCTGTTAGTATACCTCTTTCTTCTCATTGAATTAAGCAAAAGTAGCTGTAAACCTATCCTATCTATTTTGTATATATAAATACATAATGATCTTTCCTTTGTATCCTTTTTTTTTGTCCTGTCAGAGGTGAATATTCTATTGGCATCTAAATACTATAGGTGTTTGAATTCAGCTAAACAATCTAACACTGTCTAGCAGTCTATAATATTAGTGGGTTATCCTCAGAAGTTATTGACTTGAGCCTTTTACAGCTCATCGTATTAATATGGCTTTACTTTATATACCTCATTTTTATAATTTTGTGCTGGATGGTTAAGACCAAGATATAGCAAGACCTATATAACAAGAAATGTAACTATTGTATCTGATAAGGTCAGCCAAGTACTCTCAGGATTTATCCTGTAGCCCTGTACCGCCCTTTGTACATCCTTTTGTCAGTGACAGACATGAGGATGAGTCATGGCCATGCAATAGTGTTTTGAAATCGCAGAGGCAGTTGGACAAGTGTGTCATCCCAAGTCAGCCAGAACTATTTGTTACTGTGTATTCATTTTTTCAATTTTTAAAAATATTTTTGTCTTTTGGAAACAGAGTCTCACAATGCAGTTCAGGCTGGCATTGAGCTCACTTTGTAGCACAGGGTGGTCTTGAATTCACAGTGATCCTCCTGCCTCAGCCTCCCAGTGCTGGGATTATAGGTGTGCCCCACCACGCCCAGCAGTGCCATGTATTCCAATGCAGTGTGGTCTGGGGACTCTGCTCATTCTTCTGAGCTTCACTTTCATCACTGTGAAAAAGCAGAAGTAGCCTTTATTTTTGAAAATTGTGAGAATTAAGTAAGATAATTCATGAGTAATTGTGAATAATTCCTGCATACAGATGTTTTCAGAGAGATCCTTTCCCCATGCTGGAGTCCTGCAAGAGTGTTGCTGTTCTTTCTTCTGCCCTGTACCCAGGTTGATTCTGACATAAAGTAAGCCTTTGTTCATCATACCATGACTACACCAATGTTGCAATTATGATTTACCTTGTAATTTGGAATTATGCAAGTGTATGTTT
>NW_004524622.1:12313048-12345814 GCF_000260255.1 Octodon degus
CCATCTCTCCAGCCCAGCTCAGTTCTTTAAGAGGCTGCTTCAACAAAGCAGTCAGGCTCAGGTTGCTGTGGTTCGATCCCCACAACTCAAGCCAGCCAATCATGCCCTGAAGGCATTCGGAGAAAAAAAAATCCTTCTGTACTGGGGATTGAACTCAGGACCCTGTGCTTGCCAGGCAAGCACTTATTCTACTGAGCTATCTCCCCACATCCCTAAATCTATTCTGAACGCGCATAAAATGTGAGCACATGAAAGAGAGGGTACTCAATGAAACGAATGAAAAGGCAATCGCCTGGGGTTAGCAGAAGCAAAGTGAAAATTAATGATGCTCAGTATTTTCATAAAGTGTTCAACATCTTTTTTTTGTCCAGGGCTTCTTGCTTATAGCATGTTCTTCCTGAAAAATCGTCTGCTTTTCAATTTGCAATATTAATAAATGATATGGTTATTATTAGTCCTGGAGAAATGGTACAAAAGAGATTTCTATGTTCATATTTCAGGATTAGACCTGGAATTTCTTTCTCAGAAAAATAAACCCTATATAATGATATATAATATAACTTGGAGATGAATAATAGCTTAATAATACCAGACTATTTCAGTCTTTATAGTCTTTGTGACAGTTACATTGAACCATGCAATAGTTTCCCTCACAAGGTACATGCAGCTTCTTTTTGCTTTAATATTGCTTCCAGAGTGTTTTACATGTTACACTGTTATCTTCCTGTGAAAAAAGGATAAATACTGTTTCTTTCATTTAATGCGTCAGAATTTTAAATGTATATTTTATGTTCCATTTATTTAATATATCACAATTGTCTAAACGCTACCCACTTGTTGAGCATTTAGGTTGTTTCTCTACTGTAATAATTATCCATGATATAGCTATTATTTCCAATAATGCTTACTTTCTGTTAAATTATTTTTAAAGGATAGTTCTGTAGAAATGGAATCCTGTTCAGTGACTCTAAGTGGCTTTCTAATACTTGACCCCTCAATCTGTATTGTTATGTCATGATGAGTTTCCTCTACTCAACCTAGAACAATATATTCACCCCAAAATGGCCTGGAATATTCACAGTTATGAGCCAAAGTAAGGTTTTTTTTTAATTTTCATAAGTTGAATATCTCTGGCATTTGTTACAGGGACAGAAAACTGACTGACACAGTAGCTGGGTCAGTGATTCGCATGAGTGTGGGAGACCTCCTAAGGTTTGATGTAAATTGTTCCTGAAGAGATGGAGAATTCAGAGTTCAGAGTCCGTGCAGGGGTTCAAGTAAGAGCAAAAAAAACCAATTTCAAAACCAAGACATCACATAAAAAACTAAGTATTTGGAATCATTTCTAAACACTCTTAGAATGGGAGCCTACAAACTTTCTCTGTAAACATCCAGGTAATAAATAGTTCAGGCTTTTGGGGCCACATGGTCTTTGTTTTGAGTATTCAAGATACCTGAAAAAAATGGAAAGAATGTAGCTGTTTTCCAACAAATTGTGATTTACCAAAAGAGGGAGTGTTCACATGTTATTTGAGGGTTGTACCTTGCCAAATGCAACCCTAAAAGATAAGCAAATTATATTTTTGAAAAGGTAATAAGCTAATTAAATTGAGAGCTCACAATAGTCATTTAAGTTCTTTCTTAGTTTTTGGCTTTAATTAAGATTTCATATAAATCTTTATTTTGCACACCTTAAGTTACTCCACAGGGTGCTAGTAAGGGTTCAGCAACTGATTCTCTTGAGAAATATAAAAGCTTTACCATGTAGTTTGCCAATTTGTAGTTACTCTGGCCTAAGGGCATCTATCACAGCCAACAATAGGGCTGAACAAAGGGTGGCAATGGCAGGTGTTTGGAGCTGGCCCCAGCACACCATTATCAGGAATAGGTCAGCTTGGATTCTTTTGGGAGAAGTAATGAAAACCTCAACTGGTTTAAACAGTATATAAAATGTACTGCAAACAAGTACAGAAAAAAGGAAGGTGATCAACAGAAAGGTGAGAGAGGAAGGGAAAGGGAATAAGGAAAAGACACAAGATGTACTGTGTTCAAGTACCAACTCCCCATAAGGAGTGCAAACATTTTGTGCTACAAATATGCACTGCTAAGTAAAATATATTTCAAAAATAAAGTAGAATAAGAAGCCATGAAGTAGTATTATTCAAAATAGATGAACAAACAAATGTCACTTTACCTGACAGGTCAGCGAGCGTGGCCCCAGGTGGACTGGGTCAGGGAGGTCACCAAGCTCCTAGGTTCCTGTGCGGTCTGTGGCTCTCTGACTTTGTTCTCAGGCCAGCGTCCTGCAACCAGCTACCTACTGTGGTTCTAGGTATGATGTCCAGATTCAAAATGTCCACAGGAAGAGGAGGGGCTCCTTTCTTTCCAGTGTCCTTTCTTAGAAGACATCTTCCCATAGCTCACTGAGTAGAGTGACGTCACTTCCCTTCCCTCATCACTCACTGACAGAGGATAAGAGAAGCCAATCACAGCCCACTCCTGGAATCAGTGTCCACTAGAAAGAGCTGATAGACGCATAGTCCCAACCAATGGAGGACATGTGAACTCTGCTGCAAGAAGCAGGTCATATGAGAGCAAAACTACAAGTAGGGCAGATTTATTAAATAAGGATCAATCTTAGAGTATTTAAATTTGGGGGAAGAAGGAGTAGACCGCTAAAACCACTTATCCAGAGCATGAAGTTACACTTTAGAGGAACCGATCCTGAAGTGCCGAAGTGTTGGCTACTCCTTTCGGAGACTACATTTACTCTGACATTAGAGATGATTCTACAACAAAAGAGTCATTAATCTATGGACTTTTTTTTTTAGAAAATAGGAACAATGCCACTTAAAAAATTGCATGCTTGCTATATCAGGCAGCAATTCATGTCATCTGTTGAGTATGCCACCAGCAAGAGAGGTAAGTACAAGATTAGTCAAAAATGTTTATGAATTTATGCCAAGCAATGAGGAAGTGTGATGGAGCAGTGCCTGGCATTGGCTAGGGAGAGTGGCCTTGGCACCACACTGGGGTTCGCAAAAACATTTCAGGTGCTTAATGGTATTAATAACTGGGCACATCACATAAGCTTTCTAGCCTAAGTCCCTGTACCTAAAACAGGGATAATAGTACCTACCTTCTATGGTTGATGTAAACGTTAAATGAGATACTTTTAAAATGCCACTTAGTAGCATCTTGGCCTGTGGAAATTCTCTATAAATGCTAGCTGTACAGCTGAGGAAATGGCTCAGTGTATTAAAGGCTTGACTGGCATATGCAAGGTCCCAGTTCAATCCCCAGTACCTCAAAAAATGAAAAAAAAATGCTAGCTGGGTATTGTTTACACTGTGTTCCCAAATCAATATTTTGACTGTGACTCAGTCCTTAGACCAGTGATAAATAATGTTATCATTTTCAATAATAAATTTTTAAAAAATATCAGTATATGTTTACATTACATAATAATTACATCCACTGTGGGGACTGGGTATGTGTACATAACATGCCTCAATTCTTTTGAAAATTACTTGTCATCAGATTTATTCATTTATTTTATAAGTTTTCATCAAGATGATTCTCATAAGCACAGCAGATTAAAAAGCAGACTAATAAAACAAAACACATATAAAATATATAAAATAATTATACGAAAGCAAGGTACACTTTTGGATACATTGGCTCTGCTGGATGGCAAAAGTGTTTTTTCCTTTTTTCCCCTATTGTTTACCTTTTGTTTGTATTTTATTTACATATTAGGTTTCTCATATGAGAGAAACCCTGAGGTGTTTAAGCTTGTGCTTCACTTAACATTGTGGTCTTACGGTGTTCTCATTTTCCTACAGTAATAATTTCATTCTTATCAAAACAGGGTTAGTGTCTATATCAACACTGATCTTCCAGAATTTTGGATGCATTTATATCATCTTCAGCTGTCCACTTGCTCCTTTTGTCCCCAATTCTTAGGATGGCTAGCAAGGAGAAGAGGGCAGTGACAGCCTGACAGTGCATGGGGCGTCATGGCCACTGCCCAGCCTCACTGTCATTTGCTCTCTGAACTCAGAGGGCACCAGGTCCAGAGCTGCAAACTTGCAAAATCTATCATTGGCCGTCTTCTTAAGAAGCTGCAATCTTTAACACATAGCTTCTTAGGTAGTATGGTTTGCCTGTGACTTATATAGTGTATGGTAGTATACAGCATATGCTCACCAAATAATGCACACTGTGTCACATTTGAAATGAGATTTCATTTAAGTAGCATTCAGATTTCTTCTGCAATATCTGTCTGTCTATCTATCTATCTATCTATCTACCCATAGAACAGGGTCTCTCTACACAGCTCATACTCATAGCGCTCCTCCTATCTCAGCCTCCCCAGTGCTGGGATTGCAGACATGTGCCACCACACCTGATTTCATCAGTGGCTGGCATCATGCACACAAGGTTTCAGGGTTGGCACGGCATGAGGTACCAGGGATCGAATTCGGGTTCTTGTGCTTGCCAAGCAGGCACTTAGACTGCTGAGCTATCTTCCCAGCCCTCTTGTGGCAATCTTATAATAAAATAGTTAATAAAATTGTATTAACAACTGGATTATTTGCTCAATCTAGAAGAAAAAATATTCATCAAAACTCTTACTCTGCATCTTAAAGATATCTCCTTAACTATAATTAAGAAGGTTATTTAACGTGCAAAGGAATACCTTAAGGAACAATTTACGTGGCAATTTCTAGGGCACCAGAATCAAGTCACAGTGTGCAGCGTGGTGGTGGGCTGACAGCCTCAGAAGCCTGCGTGGGTATTTGCCGGGCCCTATCAAGTGGAGAAGCAGCTAGGAAAGAAGTTGCTTTGCGTTCACCTGGGAGACTGGGAGAAAAAGTCCTGAGAGCTTACTCTTTTATTTTCTTGTTATACATAGGATATTCTTTTCTCCCACTTTTAAGAGAATCTGTGTTTGCAAAACACAGTAATGATACTTTTCTTTCCTTTTTCTTTTTCCTGTTCAGTGAGCGGCTGCACCCAGTCCCCACAGACCACCCAAGGTCTCCTGCTGCATGGCCTCTATGCAGGCAGCAGCGTGCAATGAGACCATTTGTTTCTGCAAGCCCTGTGGGAAGTGGGAGTAGCAAGACCGAGTCCTGTGTAGCTCGGTGTGTGGTTGTGAAAGTTGTGTCCCATCACCTGTGCTGTTCTGTTGGTTAGAATCAAGTCACAGGTCACACCCATGTTTGGTTACAGATAATCATATTAATAGAAAACTAGTAATTCTTACTAAGTGAAAAACCCATTTCTGGAAATGACAGTAAAATAGAAATATATCTACACTTTTTGTTTTAGATGGCCAGAAACCCATGTGCCAGGTAGCATTCCATGCCAACCTTGAATGCCTGACGGGAAGACACTGGGAAGCAGACTTTTCCAAGATCATAGCTTGCTGGTGGAATAACCCGGCAAAGGAGAAAAACATTTGCAACCATGGCAAAAGTAAATAGATCTGGGTCCACCTCCCCCCCAGATGGAGGCTGGGGCTGGATGATCGTGGCTGGCTGTTTTCTTGTCACCATATGCACCCGGGCTGTCACCAGGTAGGTAGGATTTTCTTCTTGATTTGTAAAGATGGTCTGGCTTCTCTTGTCTTGTGAAAATGTGTGTGTGTGTATGTGTGTGTAATTTTGTTTCTTTTTTATTATACTTTTGGGGACATTTTAGGTATACATAATGATTACATTCATTATGGGGAATTTGTACCTTATGTGATATAACTTGATTGTTTTTTTCCTATTCCCCTTCTTTCCTTTCAACCTCCCTTCCCTTCCTTATTTACAAAAGCCTTGTTTCCATTATTTCCTTCTTTTCTAATCATTTTTTCTTTTTCCTCTTGCTTCCTCCCTCCCTCGCTCCTTCCCTCTCTCCCGTTCTTCCATCCTTCCTTCCTCCCATCCTCCCATCCTCCTGTCCTTCCTCCCTCCCTTCCTTCCTTCTTTTCCCCATCCCTTCTCCCCATTTCCCCTTCCCATTTGAACATTTTCTTCCTATGTCATAATATCTATTATACATTTTGCTCCTTATCTATACTTTCAGTTTCTCACACCAGAGAAACAATGGGGGTATGTACACATATGTGTCTGAATAATTTCACTTAAGAGAATGGTCTTAAGGTGGACTTAAGAATGGTCTTAATCACTTAAGGTGATTTATTTATTTATTTATTTATTTATTTATTTATTTATTTATTTATATTTTTTGGCGGCTCCACATTGACCTCCAGCAGCGCTGGCCTGGGTTGCCTTGAGTATCTGGGAATGGAACCACCGCTCCCAGAGACTGACTGCCTCCTTTAAGCAGGCACTTAAACAACTGAGCTAATGGGCGGGACCCACTTAAGGTGATTTAGCTAGAAATATCTCAAGCTTATCCTCTATAGCAGAGTAGTACTCTGTTGTATAAAAAAATACCACTTCTTTATCCATTCATCAGTTTATGGTAGTTGGACTGTTTCCCAAGATTTAGCTATTACAAACTGTGCTGCTATAAATAAGATTGTGTATACACTCATGAGCTATTATGCGTTTTTTCTTTTGGGAAGATACCAAGAAGAGGAATAGTTGGGTCAAACAGAACCTCCAGTTTGTTATTATTAAAGATAATACAAAATAGTGACAAAAACAAAGACATGAAAAATGATACAGAACTTCACCAAACAAATCAATGGGAATTCAACAGTGGTTGCTGCATTACGTAGTGTTATCTTCAAATTAGTTGTTCAGATTACCAGACATAAACATGAAAAATTTGAAAAAAAATATTACAAGAAATCTAAAAGAACAAGAAAAAGAAAAGAGAAAGGCCAAAAATTTTAAGCATTGACCACTCCCCTCTGTAGATCAGCAAAAATCAGCAGTACAAGTATTGAAGCATCCTGTAGTTTCTCTAGTTTTTTAAGGAATCTCCACACTGATACCCTTAAGGGTGGCACTACCCTACACTACCACCAACAGTAGAGAAGGATTCCTTTTTCCTCACAGCCCCACAAGCATTTGTTATACGATGATTTCTTGATGATAGCCATTCATTTTGGAGTGAGATGGAATCTCAGTGTTGCTTTAATTTGCATATCATGAAGGACCAATGATATTGAGTATTTTATCATATATTTATTTGTCATTTCTACTTTTTCATTTGAGAAATGTCTGTCTATTTCACATGCCATTTTTGGATTGGTTCATTAGATTTGGGGGGTCTAATATTTCTGAGTTCTTCATAAGGTCTAGATGATAGTCCTTTGTCTGAGGAACAGATGACAAAAATTTTTCCAACACTGTGGGTTGTCTCTTCACTCTGTAGGTGTTTCTTTTGCTGTGCAAAAACTTTATAATATAAATTCACAATTGTTATTTGTGTTAGTTCCTGTGCAATTGGGGTTTTGTTCAAAAACTGCTTGCCTATGCCGAATCTTCAAGAATCCTACCTATTCTACACTCCAGAAAATTCAGTGTTTATGTGTTAATATTTAGATCTTTGATCCATTTTGATTTTAGTTTTTTCATGCACGATGAAGGATATGGGTCTGATTTTAATCTGCTAGTTTTTCCAGCACCATTTGTTAAAAAGGCTGTTTTACTCTTAGTGAAGGTGTTTGCCACCTTTGTCAAAGAAAAGCAGCAAAGTGTGCCTGGAGTTGTTTCTGCATCTTCTGATCTATTCCACTTACCCTCAGGTCTTCTTTTGCCTATATCATGCTGTTTTTATCACAGTAGCTTTGTAGTATAGTTTCAAGACAGGGATTGTGTTGTCTTCAGCCCTCCCTTTGATGCCCAGGATTGCCTTTGCTATTCTTAGTCTTTTCTGGTTCCAAATGAATTTTAGGACAGTTTTCTTTAATACAGTGAGATATGCCTTTGGAATTTTCAGCAGAATTGCATTAAATCTGTGTAAAATTTTAGAAAGAGCCATTTTCATTATGTTGGTTCTTCCTACCCAAGAACAAGAGATATTTTTTATTTTCCAATCTCTTCAACCTCCTTTTTAAGAATACTGTAGTTTTCAATGTAGATGCCTCTTACTTCCTTCATTTGATTGATAATGAGGTATTTCACTTTTTGGATGCTATAGTAAAAGGTGTTATTTCCCTAATTTCTCTCTTAGTGAGTTTGTTATTCCTCTACAGGAAGGCTATTGATTTTTTAATATATCCAGATACACTACTGAATGTGGTTATTAAATCTAGAAGTCTTTTGGTAAAGTTTTTGTGGTCTTCTATGTAGATTATAATGTCATCTACAAATGATGATAATTTCTTATTTTGCTTTCCTAACTACTTCTCTTTCTCCTTCTCCTTCTCCTTCTCCTTCTCCTTCTCCTCCTTCTCCTTCTCCTTCTTCTTCCCCTCCCCCTCCCTCTTTCCCTCCCCCTCCCCTTCTTCCTCCTCTTTCTCTTCCTTTTCCTCTTCCTCTTCCCCTTCCTCTTCTTCTGCTTCTGCTTCTCTAATTACTTTTGTTAATGTTTCCAGAACTGTAGTGAATAAGAGTGGTGACAATGGATACCCTTGTCTTGGTCCTCATATTAGAGTGAAAGCTTTCATTCTTTTTGACCATTTTGCATAGTCTTGTCTACTGTTTTATTATAGATAGTGCTTATCAGATTGAGATAAAGATGATCTATTTGAATTTTCTTTAGGGTACTTTTTTATATTTATTGATTTGCTTATGTTTAACCATGACTGTATTCCTGGGATGAATCCTATTTGGTCATAATATATAATCTTCTTGATGATCTGTTGTATTCCATTTGCCAGTATCTTCTTGAGGATTTTCTCATCTATGTTCATTAGGGAGATTGACCTATAATTCCTTTACTTGATTGGTCCGTTTTTGGTTTTGCAATCAGGATAATTCTTGCCTTCAGGAATGATTTCGGGAGCATTGCTTCCCTTTCAATTTCTTTAGAGAGTTTGAGAAGTAGTGGTGTTAGATCTTCTCTAAATTTCTTGTAGAATTCAGCAATGAAACTATTAGATTCTGAGTCTTCCTTCCTTCCTTCCTTCCTTCCTTCCTTCCTTCCTTCCTTCCTTCCTTCCTTCCTTCCTTCCTTCCTTTCTTTCTTTCTTTCTTTCTTTCTTTCTTTCTTTGTATTTTAGGGAACGGTCTACAGGGTGTTCAGGGTCTCACTACTAGATTGGACTCATAGTGATCTGCCTGTTTACAACCTCCCAAATGCTGGGATTACAGACGTGTGCCACCATGCCCAGTTTCAACTGCCATCTCAGTGTGCCCCAGGGTCTGGGCCAGCACTGCAGGCCCGGGGATCTAACTTGCTTGCAGGTGCTTTAATCTGCTGAGCTATTTGGCTGGCCCAAGTTTTTCTTTCTTGGTAGGTTTTTAATTACACATTCAATTTCATTGAGTGATATCTGAATTTTTTTAATAAATGTGTTTTTTCTATGCAGCATGTTGTTCGATCTTGCTTCTTGATCCATTTTGTCACTATGTTTCTTTTCATTGGTGAATTAAGACAATTAACATTGATGATTATAATTGATGTATACTGACTTAGCTGTGTCTTTTTTTTTTTGGTGGTACGAGGGATCTAACTCAAGACCTTGTGCTTGCCAGGTGAGCACTTATTCCAGTGAGCTGTCTCCCTAGCCCTCTATCATATTAGCTTCCTATTGTTGGCTTGCTTTTTCTCCTAAGTTTAATCGTTTGCTTTGCCTGGTGAATTCCTTTAGGTATTTTGTACCAGCGAGTAAGAAGTAACTGAGATGCCTCCTTATTCTCTTATTCCAATGTCTGGACACCAAATCTCAGGGAAGCTCTTTCTCTTCTCACTACTCTGTCACCTTCCCAGAAGTCTTGGTTACTTCCTTTGCCTATTCAGATATCTTTTCCTTTGCAAATTCTGACCCTTAAGTGTCCTGGATAGCTGTTTCTACCAATATCTGCCATGTATTAGGATATTTAGAAATATTAAGACACTTTAGCCCAAATATAATGACTACTGCAGCCATTTGTTTTCATATGCAGCTCTATTAGCTGTGAAAGGGTCATGATCTGCATTACTTTTTACTCTCCATGTCCCCCAATCATTAACAAGATCTGTTTTTTAGGTTTTTTTAAAAAGTTTTTTTAATGTATTTAATTCAGGGTCTATAGATCAGACTCACAGTGATCCTCTTGTTTTCAGCCTCCCAACCACTGGGATTACAGGGAGGTGCCACCATGCCCAGTCTCAGTCACCGCCTCAGAGTGCCCCAGGGGTGTGGCCAACATGGCATGCTCAGAACAAACCCTGGTCCCTGCATCTGCCTAAGCAGGTGCTTTAATCCGCTGACCAACTGGCCAGCCTAACAAGATCTATTTAAACTTACAGTATATAAAATCAATGGGAACTGTCCCAATTTGTCCATTATAGAAAGAATTTCTTCCATGGTATTTTCTATAGACAACTGAAGACTTACTTCATAGATTCCAATTTCCTGATAGCCTTTCATGCTCATCAATATCCTGCCTGGCTTTTCCTGTTTGGCAGAACCTTAGATTTCAATTTTCTTTCAATGATAGTTGGCATTGCTGACAGATCCCATGACTGCTACCAGATGCTGAAAGTCTTGCATCGCTTTTTAGGTTATGGTTTTAAGTTTCAATTTCATTTCAAGTGAAACCAATTCTGTTTTTATTTTTTTTTTATTTTTTGGTTTGTTTTTTGTTTTTTGTTTTTTACTGGACCAAGGATTGAACTCAGGACCTTGCACTTGCCAGGAAAGCACCTATTCTACTGAGCTATCTCCCCGGCTGCAAATCTGTGTTTTTAAGAACACAAAAAGTAATGATTTCCATTTAGTCTGTTTGTGATACATAATAATTACATTCATTTTGGAGAATTAGTAATATAAATACAGTATCTGGATCACTTTCACCTCTTTCCCCAGGCCTCCTTGATTCCCTGGATCCTTTTATCTACCTCTAAAAAGTCTACCTCTTTATTTCTTTCCATTTTTCCTTTATTTTGCTCTTTAAGTTACTTACATTTTGTGATGCTCGTATAAGGAAAACTACTCAGTATTTAGCTTGTGTCTGACTTATTTCACTTAGTGTTATAGTCTCAAAATCTATCCAACTTTCTATACATGACTCAAAGAATTTATTATTCTTTATGGGTGTGTAATACATTAGTATATTGATTGATGCCCATCTAGCCTGGTTTCATATTTGAACCATTGTGAATTGAGCTACTAACTTGTATCAAACATTCACTGTGAAGGAGAAGGTTCTGTGCAAGGTGCCTTCAAAAAGATAGAGATGTTGGATACCATAGCTTAGGCAAAAATAACTGAAATACAAAATGTGCTAAATATAAATTTCTGTAAATAGAAAATGTAAAATAACACTGAAAGAGGGACACTTCCTGACTAGGAAGTTCAGATAGGCTTTCTGAAGCAGTTGTTCCTGAGTGAAGTCTTAAGATTGGGAAGGATTTGGCTGAAGAAGTAAAAGCAGATGATGTTTCAAGCCATATCAGTGCAGGCACTTCATCTATCACTGGCTTGGTGACTGTGGTGAGCAGCCACCTCTCTTGAACTGCAGGGGTTCTCTGGAAATCAGAGAAGAAAGTTGTGGCTGGCAGCAAAGACCTGTTATGAGAAGTTATCAGGACACGAGGACACTGATGCTGGATAATGTTAGGGAGGAAAGTGTGGTGAGCTTTGGAATCAAATGTCATGAACCCAGAAGCAGCCAGGAGGTCTGCAGGTGAGCGAAGGAAAGCAGCTCCAGGGTGATGTGCTCAACAGGATAATCCATCCCTACTAGGAAATCAGCTCTTTTTCTTTCTACTTAAAAATATCATGCATTCATATGGTAAATTCAAGCAATTTGGAAATATATGCTTTTATGCTATCTTTGTTTTTGCTGTCACAAACAATGCTGCAGTTATGACCCAAGTCATTGTAAAAATACTATCTCAGCTCCTCCCTTCCACCACACAAATTTTACAGTGTTTAAACTTGTGCAGGCTATTACAGTAGTAATTAATTATTATCTACTTCCTCTGTTAGTATGTGTTGATTATTTATCTTTTCTTTTAGTGTGTAATATGTGCTTCATAATATCCTACATAATAATTAATCATTTCAGTGGGCTGATAACTGAAACACAAAACCTGATTTAAATGAAAAAACAAAACAAAACAAAAAACAAAAAAAAAAAAACCAAGCCAAATCTCCTATGTCTGAGATTCATTTTGCTCTCTAAGTCTACTGGATCTAATGTTCTTTGGAACTGCGGGATCCTTTTGAATTCTTAGCAATAATTAATACCCAATAAATAATTTCTGACATTACCTGAACACTTATGCTTGTCGGTGTGTTTTCAGTGATTGAATTATTTAATTTTTATAACATCCAGAGATTGAGTAACGTGTTGAAGGCCCATGCTTCAGTGGATTGATCTCTGACCTGACTTAAGGAGTAGCTTCAGCAAACAAATAAAAAGCAGATGTTGCCACCAACTCTACCAGCGCATCCCAGCACAGAATCTTACAGCAGAGTTGGAAATTTGAGTCAGCAAACATATTGATCCCTTGAGAGAAAGTGCCTTTGAGAAAGCCGTTTCATAACTGATGAGACTGATGACATTTTGTTTCTCCCTTCCTCCAAATAAAACCTATCAAATGCTGGATACGAGGAGTTATTTGTTACTGCAGAATGCTTCCATGCATTCAGACTCAGAGGTATGTTTACCAAAAATTCTTATTTTATAGACAAGGAAACTGAGGCCCTGAAAGATTAAGGTGCTTTACAAAAAACTCACTCAGTGAAAGCCTCTGAGACTGGAGCCCTGCTCTCTTGACACCTGTACCTGTGCAAATATTCTAAAAACAACAACACACTCTTCAGCGTGAGATGCACCATGTTCCTAATAAAATTTGCTTTCTTTAAAATAATGCCTGTGTGTAAAAGACGTAAAACATAAAATTTCACAGTTGAAAGGTTCTGTGGTCCTTTGCTTCTTGAGATCACAAGAATTAATGTAATATGTTTCTTGCGTGTCACTTAGCTCACACTATTCAGAGACACGTATGTGGTCATTAACATTTTTATTTCTGGTAAAAGCGCTCACGTGTTTAGACAAGCTTCTTACGTACTTGTGTTCTCAGCTCCTTAACACTTGACTGGATGTGACTATTTGAGTCAGTTAAGAAAACCATAAACAGAAAACAAAGCAAGATTTTAAAATTATCGTGAGATGCAAACACAGCAATGCTAATATTAACTTCTCCAAAAGAGTATTAAGTCCCCTAAAATATCTTCTCACCAGGGACCTCTTTTCCAAGATCTTCTCTCTTCCTTTTGCATCTCCAGCTTCTGCACTGGCCCCTGGCTGATTGTTCCTCTCAGCCTGTGTCACACCCAGCTTCTTCACATTCCGTCTTATCTCACCTGGCCACTGCTCCTACGTAGTGAGTGCCATCCCATCATCCCCTCCCCTTTCTCATTCATAGTTCTTACATTTGTCATTCAACTATTTTTACTTCTTTATATTCGTCACTTCCCCTAGTCAGTCTAATCCTCCCTTCACCCGTTGCTTCCTTCCTTGAATAAGATTTATGAGCATCTGGTATGTGACAAGTACTGTACCGGTTCTCTGAGATTTGTTGTGAAATAAGACAGTTGTCTTTGCTGCCACAAAGCTATAGTCGAGCGGAGAACACAAACCAATACAGAGAGAATTGCCATATGGTGTATCCTCCTTGTAGTTGAAACACATAAGAGAGGTGTCAATCCCAGTCTCAGGTTGTCAGGGACAACTTCTTAGAGAGTGGTCGGCTGTGTTGATACTAAAATAATGAAGGTTGCTGAGAGAACAACTTAGAAAAGTAAATAAATAGAATTAAAAGTGTGAAAAAGCATAAGTGTAATGTTGAAAGAAGTAGGAAGTTCACATCTACCATGTGTAGAAGGTAGTAAAGGCAGCGGAGTGTGAGTTCAGAAAGACCAGCTAGGAGACTTTGGGCTACGGTCCAGAGGTCTGGCCAGAGTTATGGATGCTCAGAGGGCTGGAGTTATATGCAGAAATAGCTGTCTTGTACAAGATAGCGTGAGAACCTGATGACTGATATGATCCATGGCTCTTACCCAGGCTGGTTTTGTTTCCAGGGCATAGTTGGTAATGTCTGGAAATATTCTGGGCAGAGGCCAGTGACACTTCTAAGCACCCTGTAATGCGTGGGATAACCCTGTGAAGACTTGTCTGTCCCAGAATGTCAGTAGGGCTTCTTGTGAGAAGTCCTGGGCTGAGGATAACGGAACTGTTTGATAATACTACTATATCTAGTAAATCTTGATTTGTTTAAGCTGAACAGCTACTGGTTCGGAAAAACAATAGGCTTTTTAGTACTAGCTTAGCAATTTTGAGATCAAGCACTACCATAAGACTTTTGCTCTTGTTTTTAGTGTATAGACATTTCTTAGGTTTTGTTTTATCCTGTTTTCTGAGACAGAGTCTCAGTAAGTCACTAAGTGGTCCAGGCTGGGCTTGAATTTATGAACCTCCTGCCTCAGCATCCTGAAGTGCTGAGATTACAGGTGCATCACCACACTGGCTTTTGTAGGAAGTGCTCTTGAGCTCAACACCCAGCTAGGGGAAGACAGGAAAGAAAAAAAGGAAGTAGCATGGGGCAGAAGGGTCCTTGTTTTCATTGTTAAACTAAATTAAAACTAGTGTAAGGTTGTTGCAGTTACTTCATGTTGTTAAAAATTCTGCAAGATTTTCATTAAACTTAAACTCATACAATTATACAGGTAGTTTTATAATCCATTCTCTGAATTACAAAGGGTGTCAATGTTTCAGTACTCTAGGTCCTGGTATTATTAACTGAGCATCAGACCCACTACAGTGTGCTATCTGGCTTCTCAAATTACTCAGTGGAAAGGGATTATGTTCTTTTTTCTTTGACCATGATAATTATCTCAGTGTTCATTGTGGAGAACAGGAACGTGATGATGGTGAGCGCAGAGCTGTGCCCTGCGGATGGCCTCAGCTGCAGATGTGCTGTCAACACCCACCGCAGTGGTGGGGTCCTCAGGCTCCCTCTCACCGCACCTCTCGCAGCAGGGCGCCCTCCTAGGGAGAGCCCGCATCTAATGGCTGGTGGAGGAGGACCTGTGAAGACTAAGCCAGTATAGTACTGCCTGGAGGATTGGCTGTGGATTTGTGAGCAGGCTGTATCCCAGCCTGAGATTCACCTTCTGTCTCCTCTCCTTAGTCCTGCGCCCTTCCACTTCCTTCTAGAGACGTTGATGCGTGCTGTACAGTCTACACATTAGCCTCCAGGCCAGGGTCCGCTGGGACTTGAAATTCAGCTTCCCCTGCTGGTCCTCTTCCCTATCACTAGGATCCAGTGCAAAATGAAAATCCAGGATCTCATCCAAAAAGCAGGTGTTGCTAAAAGTATCAAAATAAAATGCTTTTTCGTTCTTCACGTGGTCTCTCAGTTTTTTGTGGTGTTTAAAATTTAAATTTAATTTAATTTTCTGCAGCGTTCTAGACAAAGAGTATGAGAATGTTAAATTATGAGCATGAATTTCTTGTCCACCTTTATGTTGTGTAATGCCAGTTTTACATGCATATATGCATATTGAATTCATAGAATCACTGGGGTTTTACGACTTATATTTTGTAGCTCAGGCATGCATATGTATTTCATTTTTACCCGAATTGTGGGAATCCTGCACAAAGCTAACGCTACTGCTTTTATGTGGCTTCGTGGTACGTGTGCATCTCACCAATCTTCCCTTACCTTTAATTTACTTACACATGAAAGAGGACTCAGCGGAAGAGGTGCTGGGGGCCTCTTTTCACATGATCATTTGTAGCAAAAGTGGTTGGCATCTCTAACAGGAAATGATGTGGTAGGAATGAGAGGTCCCATGTGATCTTTAAAACACCCTTGCCCGTGTCTGCAGTTAGAGAACATTTGGCCCAGAATGGAAGCGCCACCTCTTTCAGAACGCTGAGCTTTCTTCCTTGCTCTTTCACGTCGCCCAACTGTGGCGCACATCTCTGGCTACCTCTAAATCTTATCCACTTCCTTCCATCATGGTTTTGGTGCTGTGAACGAGAGCACTGTGCTCCGTGCGAGTGGGGCGACAAAGAGCAGCAGGCACTCGTGGGAAGCACGCAGGTCACCTCTGCGCGCGCACCGCCTCACGGCTGCCCTGGACTGTACTTACGCGACCAAAACCCAAAGGTAAAATTATTAAGAATTTTGAGTAGGCGTTGGCGGGACACTGACTTGCTTTCTGCTGCTGGGAGCCGTGCTCTGTGCGTCTGCGTCAGTTGTCCGCCCGTGAGGCTGGCCCTGGCTCACCCAGCTGGCCTCGGTCTGCCTGGCTTTTCCTCACATGAGCTCTCCTCCATCCACTTACACGCTCAGCCCCACTGGAGAGGAGGAGGAGGATGAAAACCCCAGGTGACAGGGCCGCTGGAGCAGGCTCGGTAAGCTGGAGTCTACACCTCGCGGAGAGGATAACCTCTTATCCCCAAGCCCTAAGGACCCGAGGTCCTTCTCTGCTATCAGAGATCTCGCAAAGCGTCTGGTTCTGAATTGGAACGCCATGTGGATCTATGTGTAGCTTCTCTTCACACAAACTATTGCTGTGCCTCACTTATGTCTTCGTTTCCTTGAGTAATTAACTAGTTTTCAGTATGACTATTTTTTCTCTATATACACACACATACACACATGCACACACACATGCACACACACATCGACACATACACACACGAATACACTCTTGTGATTATATAAGACATGCTCATTGTAAAATAATTAAAAAGATATAATAAAACAAAAATTATGATTTATAATATGACCATTCATATAAAATGATTGAGTTCTGGTGTGTACATTTTCAGACTTTCCTATTTACAAGAACTATATTTTCACAAAAAATAATTTCTTACTATATGAACTATTTCATACCTTTTTACTTAACATTATCTTGCAAATTTATTCCCAAATCAGTATAGGTTCACATCGTTTTTAATACTTAATAGTAAAACCTTACATTTTACTGATAAGCTATGATTTGTTTAACAAGTCCTTAATAGTTTGCTCAATTATGATATTTAGCTATAATAAATAGTTCTCTGGAATATATCTTTTTATGTATACCTCTTATTTTCTTATTAATTTTATTGAGAAACAAATAGCAATGAGACAGTTTCAAAACTGGTGAGTAGGAGAGTTTCAATGATTAATACATTGCATAGTGTTATCTTCTTAGTGGTTATTCATAGTACAAGATGCAGACATGATATCCTGTCCAAACACTATTAGTACAAATCTTTCTTCTCATTGAATTAAGAGAAAGTAGCTGTATATCTATCCTAACTATTTTGAATATACAGATAAAAAAATGGTCATTCATTTGTACCCCCATTTTTTGTTTAGCTTTGTCAGAGATGGGTATTCCATTGCCATTTAAATATTGTCGGTGTGTAAATTCAGCAAAAAAATCCAATATAGTCTGGTAGTCCATAATAGTGGTGGGCTATCCATAGGATTGACAATGTCAGAAGTTGTTGACTTGAGCCTTTTACAGCTCAGCATATTAATATGGCTTTATTATACCTCGTGTTTATACTTTTCTGCTGGATGGTTAAGACCAAGATAAAGCAAGACCTATATAACAAGAAATGTAACTTTTGTATTTGACAAAGTCAGTCAAATCCCCTCAGGATTTACCCTGTAGCCCTGTAGCACACAGTTTGTAGATCCTTTGTCAGTGTCAGCCATGTGGATGAGTCATGGCCATTGCTTGACCAATTTGCTCTCTGTGAAAGCCTGAGAGAATGTTTTCTCTCCATGTGACTCTCCTTAGGCATACTCTACATCATCAATCACTTTTCTCTGTGGATATGTAACTATTATTATCAATGACATCAAGTGATTATGACTTTTGTGTAAGTCCTAGAAGTGGAATTGTTTGCTTTTATAATTCGCTCTTTACTTTTCAAATCATGAGCTGTACAAACACCTTTTAGAAGTTATAGATATATCAATAAAATACCAGGAGAAATAATAAACCATGGTTTTGACTTACTATGTTTTCCATAAAACCTCTAGAGCAGTGGTCTTTGTACCCTTCTGGCTTTGGCAGTCCCTCTGGTGGTTCTTCGGTGCTACAGAATGACCCAGATAGTCAACTTCCTATTTCCCACTTATTATTCCCAGTAATTAGAACTCTTAGACACTGTGCAGCTTATTGAATACAAGTTTTCAAGTTCTGTTACGATACCATTCTCCTTCCTGTTTTGTATACAATACCTGCATTGTGTTTTTCAGATGCATCTCAATTTTTTTTGTGGAGTTCCAGACATACTTTGGTCAGGATTATGCACAAACTGCATGGATCCACTCCATCGTAGATTGTGTGACCATGCTTTGTGGTGAGTATTACTTATGAGGACAGACAATTATTAACTACTCTTGAACTATACATGAGCATGACCTTGCTAAGCTCAAATGAATTTCATTCTCATTTTTTCTAAGTGAAAGTCCATGTTAAAAATTGGGTAAGACTATTTGAAAAGGTCAATGTATATAAAAATATATAAAAATAAAAGAGTCCCACTTAACCAGACTTAATGATCTTGGCTGATGCCAGATGGAAGAGGTTGTTAATGCACTGAACAGAACATCTACCATTTGGTTTTTCCACACAGAAGTAGGATGCTGAATGTTGCAGAACTTGTCCTGATTCAGGGAACCATAGTCTATGCTTGGCTCCTGTCTTCCAAATGCTGAAGCTTCCTCATCCTCCAGTTACATAGACAATAATTGGACCACACTGGGTACCTTTCTATAGACTCTCCTTAAATGCCAATGGCATCACACTACATCTCTAGTCTTGGGTTCCCAGAGGGTTTAGAATTTGGTTCACAGATTTTATCTTTACAATGACGGGCCATGACTCCTGTCACTGGGCCATGGGTCATAAATACTGTGCATTTCTTTTGTCAGGAAAAATTAGGAACTCTAACTGGGGTTTGAAGGAGCATAGTCCATTGGGCACTCTATGCTATTTCATCCAAATTCAAAGTTTCTCTGTAGGGCATGGAAACCAATGCTGCAGCTATGTAGTAGAAGATGACAAACTCTGATTTTTTCTTATAAATTTCAAACTAAGTTTATTAAATTGATGCCTGAGAGCTTATAAATCTGGATTATACTGGAACAATCTGCTTGTAGCATAGACTCACATAATCCTTTCATTTAGATGGGCTTGAAGTATTTAGGAAACTTTAATTTCTTCAGGCCTTATCTCAGTTGCAAAGAGAAATACTATATTAGTCAGTAACTCGTTGTAACTTTATCTGATTAAATGTTACTGGATAGAAGTGTTCTGGTACTGTTATATCCAGGTTTTTTGGTGCCCAAAGAACTGAGCAGGACGTTCAGTGCAAAGAGTTTGTGGCCCTGATAAGGACTGGTACTAGATCTCTTCCAGTCCTGGGATTATAGGAGGAACTATAACTGGAGTTAGACAAGAGGCGTGGCCCAGTGGTATACCTGATTCAATCCATTCCTTGGGAGGAGGAGTTCTGAGCATACAAAATTTTTAGACGAAATGTTATGGTATCCAGAGGTCACTAAGGAAATCAAAACTGCAATGCAAAGGATGCTGGCTGCAGGCCTGGGTTATGTACTTCCAGGTTAGTGCATGCCCAGGGGCCTTGGAACTCATAGGGTAACATTTATCTATTGGTTTTCTGATATTTTGACATAATTATCTTTGCTTTGGTTTGTTTCTTGCCCCATGACTTTCTGTTGTTTTCTTGTCCTTGTTCCACTCCTGCTTTAATTCCATCCCGTGTGCTGACTCATATTTATTCTTAGAAAAAATGTACACACTCGGGGTCAGTTGAATTGTGCTGAAATGCATTTCTTTGGTTAGGAGAAATTAGAGAGCAACTCTGGTACTGGAAGCAGATTTTTAAGAGAAGACTCAGTTGACTCTTTCAACTTGTAAGAAGGTCTGGAGGCATCAAACAAATTAGGTGCTTGGGTTTTGCAGTCCATTTTGGTTTTTGTTTCAATAATCAGTTGATTTTTCAGGGTCATGTCATTAGTCACAGTGCCTGTGTCATTATGCCAAGAGACTGTGCTTATCTTTCTCAGAGCATACTGATGACTCAGTGTTATCTTCCAAAGAAGGTTTGTAATACCACAAATGAGGTAAATGGCCTTATGTGACCAGGATGGTTACACTGATTACATCAGACTTTGAGCAGACTTTGATCATTTTAGATCAGTATAATAAAATTCTATGCAAGAATGTGAGGCCTCTTATACCAATTACCACATACTGCTTACCAGATCATTCAATATTAGAACATTAGAGTTTAGAATATGGGACAAGAGACTACAAGATCACATCTGCAGTATGAAATCTGCTGTAAACAAAACAGAGAAGTGAAAGGTATTCATAGAATTGGGTGTCAGTGCTTTCATTGAGTTCAATGTAAATCTTGTTACTTTCCAGTAACTGCAGTAGGAGTATCCTTGAGAATTCACTAGCTTCTAAGGAACTTTCTTAAAATAGATTAGATGCAGATTAGAGACAGAGATAGAGATAGAGACAGAGATAGAGATGATGCAGGTAGAAGCACAGATACAGCTATATCACCACTATTTTAGCTCTATAGGAGAAAATGAACTGACAACTCAGTTCATCAAGTACATTGAGTTGCCCCCCAACTTCAACCTAATCAATACAAAATGATTATATTACACAGGTCCAGATCCAATCGCAATTCTGATCTTGTTCCCAGGTATACTAGTGTCGGCCTGACGTTTTCTTTAGAGGACAGTTCACATGCCTCCCCTGCCATGACAGCTCTTCACCATTGTCCTCAAGGCCCCAGGAGTACAGGATGAAATAACTTCACAGTCAGTGTCAGCTTTTTGGGCTGACCATATCTCCTATCTTGGGCATCTTACCATTTAAATAAATCTTTTATAAGCCTTAATGTCAGTACAATTTGGATACACTGGCAAAATGCAAACAGTGGACCAAAGAGCATGTCACCATGCGTGTGAAATATTTTTCTTAGATTTTTCTGGGCTTTGTCTTTTCATCCACAGGAACTTCTGAAGCCTGAAATCAGTACCAATTGTGGAATTTTTATATGAGCTCTCTCCTGTGCTGGTCATACAGTGCCACTTTCTTTTCTACCACTTAACTTATTATTGTTAATGGCACATAGTACTACATCAAACATCCTTGTGCAAGTGACATGCAACTTAAATAGTTGATTAGCTGTTTCAAAGAATGTCCAGTAATTCCAGAATTATGACTGTAACAGGGTGAATAATGTGTACATGTCAGTTCTTGTTGAGTTCTGCTTCTTACGCTGTGTATGGCCATGAACAAAGCACTTCTCTCTGGACCTCAGTTGGAAAAGCTGTAACATTGGAGGGATGGACCTGTTGCTTTAGAGGTTGACCTCTGCTCTGCTGCTGATGCACCACAGCCCTTGTGCAGAGTCCTCAAGCCTTGCTGTTGACCCTGTTTGTTATTGTTTTTGAAGCTCCACTTGGGAGTGTTGTCAGCAACCATTTATCCTGTCAAGTGGGAATCATGCTAGGTGGCTTGCTTGCATCTACTGGTTTCATCTTGGGCTCGTTTGCCACCAACCTGAAGCATCTCTACCTCACACTGGGAGTTCTTACAGGTAAGGTCACCATGTACCCCCTGTCTACTGTGCTTTGTTGAGGTGCTGCTAAGTACATCAATAGAGCAGTGATTCACAAAATATTCATTTTGTTTCATGCCTTGTTAGGCTGACCTAGTTTATGTCCACTTACTGAGCAGTCAAATAGGATGGAAATGTTGTACTACCATACTACAAATGCATCAGCCCTTTAATTCAGCCATATGATAAAAGCAACTGCTGCCCTTTTCTTTGGCCTTGAGTATGGCTGACAGTTTGCAGATATTAACCTAGTGCAGCACAAAATTTCAGCCATGGTCATTCTCTCCTTATCTTTGCCAAGATATTAAAATACTAGCTAGCTGTGTTCAACCTGAGTTGTGCTTACTCAGCAATAAATATCATTACCCAGTAAGTCAGAGTTTCCCATTTAAAAAAGAAAGCCTCTTGTGAATATTCTTATGATACACATTCTCTCAAAGGAAATATCTATTTAGAGAATGATAATGAACCCCATGGAAAGAGAAGCATCACTGTACATTCCATAAATCGTACTGAAGGGGACTGCACAGGACCTAGACAGGGTTGTGGTGGAACTGGGGGAGGAGTTGGCTCCTCATGTAGGAAAAGGTGAAAGATTAACGTGATCTGAAGAGAAACCAGTGTCCTGGCTCCTCACTTAGAAGGGCAGGGAGAGTTGCACCCAGTCTTGCCAGGGCTTGTGCCACAGGGTAGCACAAATCAGGCCAATAAAAGTTCCAACTTCATAAGAAAGCTGTAAGTCTGGAACTGCCAGCCACAAATGTAGGTCTACTCGCACCAATCCAAAGGGCCTGGCAGCTGAAATGCCAGCAGCGACACTTCACTCAGTACTGCTCGGGTTCAGCCCCACGTCCAGAGCTCCAGGCCACTGTAGATGGCTGGCCATCCTGCTCTGCAGGTGGAAGGAAGACCTGATGGTGGTCCTCCTTTTCTTGCTCTGATACTCAAAGCACCCTGAAATCCAGTCCTTCAGATTTTCTTAACTTAAAAAGCAATAAAAGTGAAAACTTTTAGAAAGTTTCTGGTCTGTCAACATTCTTCTCTTTATCTCGACAGATAATGTCATTGCTATGATAATGCATGCAATTGGGATGATGTTTGCAAACTTGATGAAATTATTCTGGAATGTTTGAGGAGTGAAATATGCTACTTCAATTTGAATTTCTGAACAATACCGATTTTCAGTGTTGCATCTTCACAGGCAGTGAAAAATTGAGGCATTTATTTGGATAACTCATATTACAAAAAGTAAAAGAGGAAGGGATGTTTCTTATCCAGATTTTCTAGTAAATTCTGTTTAGCTTGAATAATGATTTTTTTTTTTTTTTTTTTGAACTGGGGGTTGAACTCAGGCCCTTGCGCTTGCCAGGGAAGCGCTTATTCCACTGAGCTATCTCCCCAGCCCCATGAATAATGATTTTTACATTCTTTAATTTTATTTAAGAAGTCACGGGCTGGGGAGATAACTCAGCAGTCTAAGTGCCTGCTTGGCAAGTTCAAGGACCCTAGAGTGCGAGTCCCAGTACCATATGCAATGCTAGCCCCAAACCCTGGGCTCCATGCTGACCACCGAAACTGGGCATGGTGGAGCATGCCTATGATCCCAGCACTGGGGAGGCTAAGACAGGAGGATTACTATGAGTCTGAACTGCATAGTAAGACCCAATACCAAATAAATAAATATAAAAAAGAAGTCGTATTTCCTAAGGTTATTCTCCCTAAACAGAAAATCATATATATTCTGTATTTTTCTTATTCTGTCTGACTGGTGAGGAGAGACTATTTTTCAGCTTCGTATACAAAACAGACTTAAAAGGTTTCCAGGGAGGCTGGGTTCTCTTTAAGCCAAACCTCTGGAGCTCTTCCCTGCCCTTGGCTACTCACAGAGTCCAGCGCCCACACGGTTCTCTTTCCCCAGGTCTTGGATTTGCACTTTGTTATTCTCCAGCCATTGCCATGGTTGGCAAGTATTTCAGCAGACGAAAAGCCCTCGCTTATGGGATCGCGATGTCAGGGAGCGGCATCGGCACCTTTGTCCTGGCTCCTGTGGTTCAGCTCCTCATAGAAGAGTTTTCCTGGCAGGGAGCATTGCTCATCCTCGGGGGCTTCGTCTTGAATCTCTGTGTGTGCGGTGCCCTGATGCGGCCCATCACTCTCAAAGAAGACCATTCGAGTCCCGAGCAGAACCGTGTCTGCCAAACGCAGAAAGAAGACTGTAAGCAGGCATCCCCCTACTCGTCTTGGACCAAAGAATGGGCGAAGACCTGCCTTTGTTGCTCCTTGCAGCAGGAATATAATTTTTTACTCATGCCAGACTTTGTTGTGTTCGCTGTTTCTGTGCTATTCATGGCTTATGGCTGCAGCCCTCTCTTCGTGTACTTGGTGCCTTATGCTTTAAGTGTCGGAGTGAGCCACCAGCAAGCTGCCTTTCTTATGTCCATACTTGGGGTGATTGACATTGTTGGCAACGTCACTTTTGGATGGCTAACAGACAGAAGGTAAATCCAGGAAAGCGCAGTTGGTCCTCCAGGGGGGATGAGTTCACCTCCCTCTCTTGGTCTGAAAGAGTACCCAGATCTAAAGAAGGTTAAGCAGCGTTAGTACCTGAAGGCAGGCACTCTTGCTGATTCTTCTAAGTCAGGGCTGAGCAAAGCTCTTTCTGTAAAGAGACAGATCATGAACATTTTTGGCTTTGTGGGCCATATCATCTTTGTCACAATGCTGTCACATGAGAGCAGTCATAAACAGTGTGTTGACACATGAGAGTAGTTGTGTTTGGATTAGGCTTTATGCCCACTGAAATTTGAGTTTCTCTTATAACTTTTATAACACAATATATTGTTCTTCTAATTTTTTCCCATTTTTAAATGGAAAAATTATTACTTCACAGGTAGAATAAAAACAGGTGGAAGGCTGGACTTGACCATAATTTTTCTACCCTTGTCTTGATAGCCTAGAATGGTAAGACTGTCTAAATGGCAGAAGCCAGCCAGGTATGCTGGCCCATTCTTTCAACTACTCAGGACGTTGAGGAATTAGGACCACAAGCTTGAGGGCAGCTTAGGTGGCTTAACAAGAACTTGTCTTAAATGAAAAAAAAAAAAAAAAGAAATTTCAAATTCTGGGATGTAGCTCAGTGATATTATGGTTGTTTGACATGTGTGAGAATCTGAAAAATAAATAAATCGTGAGGATCTTAAAATAAATTGTAATGTCAGGAGAGGTGGCCCATGCCTGTAATCCCAGCACTTGGGAGGCTAAGGCAGAGGATCGTTGTGAATTCGAGACCAGCTTGGGCTACAAAGTGAGCTGAAGGCCACCCTGAAACACATTTTGAGATCCTGTCTGAAAAAGAAAAATAAATACATTGTAGACACCAAAGATAACTGCAAGTTCTAGTGATAGATTTAATTCTTTTCTGAGCCAAGTCAGTGCTCAAGCAAGACAGCTTCTGTCTGTGTGTTCTGATTTTAGTTTCTTTTGAGCCACCCCAGACCCCAGAGATTGGGTGGAAAGGAAAGATTAGAATTAGTTCAGGCAAGGGCTACAGTCATAACGTTATCTGCAGTCACATACGTGTATTTATACTTGACAAGCAGTAAATATTTTCATTATACTGTAGGCTTAGAAACCAAAGTAATAGGACCTCTATAAGGTATAGAGGTATCTTCTTTCGCAGATGCTCATCTGTTTGTAGTGGACATCATGAGCTGCGCTTCTTCTCCTAAATGAACTCTTCCTACAGGGGTTGGGGCCTGGGACAGCTATCATCATGCAACTTCTCACAGATTATGTCTCTGGAAATTAATTAAGGTTCCATTGCCAATCTATAGTGTAGAGAATATAATATTGAACATTAATTCATCTTTTTTAAGGTGCTAGAGATAAAACCCAGGACCTCACATTCTCTAGGCATGTGCTCTCTCACTCCATCCCCAAGCCTTCCAGAAGTTTAATTAAGGAAGAAAGAAAGGAGAAAGAGAAGTCTATTTGCATAATCAAATAGCTCAGTATGTGTGATATTTATTTGTCTGCCAACCTCATACCATTCTGTGAGGCTCAGTTAAGGATGCAAGGAGAAAGGTGTTTATAAACTACTGGAATTGACATTATGCAGAGCCATTGGAATAATTCAATGGGGATATTTAAAGATAACAGAAGGAAAGATGTAATGGAAGCACTACTGGAGAAGGGTCAGAATAGCACTTACTTCTAGTACAAGACCATCATCATCTCAGGAATTCACTTTAATGTCTCCATATTGCATTTTCCTTTCTATAGCCATTTGTAGTATTGAGCGTCTGGTACAGGCTGGACATCAGCGAACAGCACCTTTAAAAGCATGTAATATGGGAGATGGCAGCTGGAAAATGTTAGTGTCTTGACATTGTGCATATTATTTCACAGCTGTCTTAAAAGTAACTTTGCACTTTGTAGTGAGCTTGAAGTTACAGTTAGATTTTAGTGCATCTGTGTTTTCTCTACTGTATATATTTTCTCTATGCTTCCTGGAGAGATAACTTCATGCATTTTCATTTACCAAATGAAAGATGGGAAGAAGTATACACAGAATATGAAAAAGCAAACTTTAGGAATAATTTCAATGCTTACTGCTGCACAGCCACTGGGTATAATGCTCTTTCACAGAACTTGTGCAGCCTGCACTCATTCTTGTCCTTCACATCCACAGGTGTCTGAAGAGTTACCGGTACCTTTGCTACCTCTTTGCCGTGGGGCTAGATGGGCTCTGCTATCTCTGCCTCCCAATGCTCCAAAGTCTCCCCCTTCTTGTGCCTTTCTCTTGTACCTTTGGCTACTTTGATGGAGCCTATGTGACCTTGATTCCAGTAGTGACTGCAGAAATAGTGGGGACCACCTCTTTGTCATCGGCGCTTGGTGTGGTATACTTCCTTCACGCAGTACCCTACCTGGTGAGCCCACCCATTGCAGGTAAGGCTTTAGAGAGGACCACTAGCTATGTCTGTCAAGAGTGAATCTGTGCATAGATGTACACACATGTGCATATTACACACACACACACACACACACACACACATGGTAAGATGAATTGGTAAGAGAACTAAGGGAGAGTGAAAAAGAACTGGGATGCAAGAAACATCAAAAAAATCATGCTCTTGCCAGGCACTTTGGGGCATACCTATAATTCCACAACTCTCGGGAGGCTGAGGCAGAAGAGTCACAAGTTCAAGTGTTGCCTGGACAATTTAACAACATGTCAAAATAATAAATAGGTATAGATAGATGATAGATAGATAGATGATAGAGGACAGATAGATAAAGGATAGATAGATAGATAGATAGATAGATAGATAGATAGATAGATAGATAAAGGTTAGAGGATAGAAAGATAGATAGAGGATAAATGATAGATGTGATAGATAAATGGGGTGGGGATATAGCTTAATGTGAAGGCTGTAGATTCAATCCCTAGTAACAACAATAACAAACACAGAAACAAACAAATAAATAAGAATGAGCCATCATGTTTTCCAACATCTTTTTTTTGTTCATTTGTTTTAACAAAATTGGAGGCTTAACTTACCTGGCAAGAAAAAAGACCCAAACTCACAAAGGAAGCAAAGCACAGAGCAGTTGTCCAAATTTCTAAATAAGTAGAGCACACTCAGAGGGAAACCCAATGAGTGCAGGATTCCTGGGGGGCAGTGGAGATGAGGCTGACATGCAAGCTGCATGTGTCATGTGGGGTGCATGGTGGAGTGCTCTCAGTGCCAGGCCACGGGGCCAGGCCCCAGATTTCTCATTTACTATTTGCATTTATAAATGTGGGTCACCTTGAAGTTTCTGTGCAAAGTGATAATAGTGAGAAGTATATTTTAGAAAAATGTGACCAGGCGTGGCCCTAGTGACTTAGGACGGAGGCACTTAGGGTTCTGTTTTAGTAGTTTAGGAGCAAACTGATGAAGGCGTAGACTAGTGATGCTGTAATAGGAATGAAAATGTGCTCTGAAAGACAGGAGGACATTTGGAAAAACAACCAAATTTAGCATATGGGACGAGAGAGAGAGAAAGAAGTTAAAGATGAGTTAGAAAATAATGGTATGGGGCCGGGGAGATGGCTCAGTGGAAAAAGTGCTTCCCTGGCAAGTGCAAGGGCTTGAGTTCAATCCCTGGTTCTGCAAAAAAAAAAAAAAAAAAAAAAAAAATTCCAAAAAAAAAAAAAAAAAAAAAAAAAAGAAAATAATGTAATGGTTGAAAGAAATAAAGAAATTGAAGACAGAGCCTTTCCTGAAAAATAATGAATTTAAAGTTTAGAGATAATAAAACACCTGTACCTGTAGTAGGTGAAAATGTTCAACAGAGCACCCTACAATTTAGAGAAAGACCAAATTTGAACACACAGATTTGGGAGCCATCAGATAAAACTTTTAGCATGTTTTATAAACTATTAAATGCTATTCAAAGTTAGGGTACGACCAAAGGAAGAACCTGACAAATACTAGTTGTGTATGTCAAGTAATTCAAATATTTACTGTTTTCATAACTAGCATTTTGGTTGGTGCTGGTGATTTAGCCAAAGCAAATGGCTCCAAACTTATTTCTCCTTCTGGACTAGTGTTTCCTGGAATGAGATCCTGGGACTCCTTGACTCCAACCTCCAGGCACTGGTTAAAAAATGCAGATTCCTTGACCTTTCACCTAGGATCTGAACTTTTTCAAATTTATTTTTTACTAGCACACATTTACAGTATGTAATGCTGTCATTCTTATAGGTATATCATCCATCTTAATTCCTCTTTTCACCCTCCATCCATCTTTTGATCCCTTTCCCATTTGAGAAAGATCCATTTCCCTACTTCCTGTTATGTATCCTTTATTTTGTTCTTTTTATATTTTGGGCTTCTCATACATGAGAAGCAGTCTGATATTTAAATTCATGTAAGGGTCAGAGAGATAACTCAGTGGACTAAGTGCCCACTTAGGCAAGTGCAGGGACCAGGATTTGATCCCCACGCCCCGCAGGCTGCACTGGCCCCGCCCCTGTGTGTGCTCAGCTCAGCACCAAAACCGGGTGTGGTGGCGCACTGCTGTAACCCCAGTGCTGGGGAGGCTGAAAACAGGAGGATCACTATGAGTCCAATCTATGTAGTTAGACAGTTTATTGCCTCGGTTTTGGAAATTGCCCCCAAAACACTCCCACATCCTCCATCTACAGCCGTTCTAGGGTAGCAGGTGATGCTGCAACAGAAACGGAAATGAACTCTGAAGGAAGGGAGGATATTTTGAAAAGCAGTTAACCAAACTTAACATATGAGGTGAGGGAGAGAAGTAACTTCAAGATGATTTAGAAATAATGTTATGGTTAAAAGAAACTGAAGGAAATTGAAGACAGTGCCTTTTTTTTTTTCTTGTATTTAATACAGGGTCTAACTATAGGGTCTAACTACATAGATTGGACTCATAGTGATCCTCCTGTGTTCAGCCTCCCAAGCACTGGGATTACAGGTGTGCGCCACCACACCCACTCTCAATCACCATCTCAGCATGCCCTGGGGATAGGGCCAACACACACGCTGGGTCTCGAACCCCAGCCGCTGCGTTCTGCCTAAGCAGGCGCTTTAGTCTGCTGAGCTATCTAGCTGGCCCTAGTGCCTTTGTTTTTAAGAACAATGAAATTCTGTTACATGTCACAGGACATACTTGAAATTGAGATCCTAGGATTTTTGTTTTCTATTTTTAACCTTCACTTGGCAAATCAGACATTATGATCATTAATGGAATTTACAGGATTAAAATGTAAGTTCTTATTTTGAAACTTCTCTTTTTATTTAACTCTAAAGTGCCACCACTTGGCCTCCATTTGGTGCTACAGAGATGCATTGTTAAATGATAACAAAATGTTTGAGAGGAATTTTCAAGAAACTTTGTGAGCTTTATAATAATTTCTATGCCTTTTTGAGTAGTGGACTTGAGGTAGGTAAGAGGAGGAGCCACACACTTCTCTGTGGAATTGGAGGAGGCATATAAGTAGAGTTTGGAGGAATTTAAAAAGAACTTTTTGTTAATCACAAAATAAATGCCTGCCAAAGTACAATTTTATCACACTATTTTCTTAGATAATCATAGCTTATATTTTGCATATCATATCCCCTGTTTTTCTTCAAAATTTAAAGATGAGGAAGATGTTGAAACTCATTTGTTGCAACAGAAGATGAAGGGGAAAACCCCTGTGGGTGCATGCGTGTATCTTCAGAAGCTTGCATTTGCATGTATGCTGGCCCAAAGTTCTGATTTTCAAACCGGAAGGTGGACTAAAAATTTAGACACAGCTAAAGCTTATGTTACTTAAGGTAGCATGTGGGCGCTGGGAATACTAATAGCTTTTGCGTGATTATATATATATTTTTTTAACACCCTAGATAAGTTATCTGAACTTCAATAATGTGAATGATGTTTAAAGTCATGGGGTAGCCTTGGATGGCAGTATAGTCCTGGAATCCCAACTTTCAGGAAAGTTGAAGCAAAAGGATGATAGGTTTGATCGTTATCTGGGCAATCTAGTAAGAACCTGTTTCAGAATTTTTAAAAAAAATGATCAGGAGTGTAGCTCAGTGGAAGACTACTCCTGGCTTCAGTTTTCAGTTATTGAAAAACTACAGAACACACAACAAAAAACTAGTATTTGTTGTATGGTTACTGAGTACACAACATTCTTCCAACAACTTTACTTAATAACAATCATTTCATTTTAGAAGTTGCCCTGAAAAGCATTTCTCATTTGCTACTGTTTTTAGGTAACCTGTTTTTTGTCTCTAAAATATAATACTTGTACTAGCAATCTGTTGTCATTATGCTTCCAGATGATTAGATCTGAGAGTGGGTAAGTAGAATAATTGGATTTTCAACTCAACAATATAATTTTGCTGTTGTTTATTGCAGGATGGCTGGTAGATACAACCGACAGCTACACCGCAGCCTTCCTTCTCTGTGGATTTTCCATGATATTTAGTGCTGTGTTGCTTGGCTTTGCTAGACTTGTAAAGAGGATTAAAAAACCCCCACTGCAGTTGTTTGCCAAAGAATCTGATCCCAAGCTGCAGCTCTGGACCAATGGATCGGTGGCTTATTCTGTAACAAGAGAATTAGGTCAGAAAGATGAGGAATTTGTGGCTGTAGCAGGCGCTGGTTACAGCCTCACATGACCAATGGCCTTGAGCCTGGGAATTTTCAGGGCTGAGAGAGGTGGGACCATCAATTTTTCATGTTTCTGAAGCATCGTATCTGGGCAGAAGTGTTGCCCTTCAAGCCAATTATTATTGTTGTTTTGTTGACATATTTATATGGGGAAAATAGCAAATAATAAAGAGTGCTGGACTAGTGTAGAGTTTCCTCTTTGGGGATTTGCATTCACAATCAAACTTAGATCTTTTAGTCAATGGAGAATTGCTCCTTGGAGACTATAAGGACTTTGTTGATTTAATGAGCTATAATTAGGCATAGTTCCAGTATATAACCAAAGTATATGATACTGAGCAGCAGCTTGTCCATCTCAATGTGCGGGCAAACCGAAACACTGACACAAAGGTTGCTGTCTTTATCCTGTTTGCAAAAGAGGGGCCAGCTTGGGTATGGTGGTGGAAGGTGAAGATTCCAGTCTTTTGTCATGGCAAAGTTTCTTGTGAGAAAGGAATACTTGAAATTCTTCCAAAGGCAACAGTTAATACAGAAAGAGGCTTTTCCCTCCTCACCCTCTTGTACCCAACCTTTGCATTTGCTGATGGCTGGATATTGTTTGGAGAATCCAACAAATCATGCAATGCCACGTCTAGAATGGATCTTAACAGGTGACTGGTGAAGATATTCTACTTGAAATAGTCCACTTGAAATGGAAAGCTCTCACCCTTGGATTGTTTCCTGGCACTTATCTCTATGGTGATTATGTGCTTACTCTTAAGAGCACATCCTGTTGCAAGGACAATGTCTCCATCTTTACTGAGAGGTTGGTACGGCCAAAACTTCCCTTGTTCTCCTTCCCCTGAGAAAAGCTCTTATTTAAAGTGCAGACACAGTCTTATGAGGGACTAAAATTGACAGCATTCCAGTTGGACAAGGATTAGATTCTGGAATCAGCAGGTCTCTAGTGAGAGATTTCTTTGCAGATCAGACATTACGTTCCTTAGCACCCCCCAAAATGACGTGGAAGTTTTATCTGAAAAATATCTTCGAGTTACTCTAAAACCAAGATTTTTTTCTTCCAGTATTCATGCTTGTTCCAACACACCCTGTCCTATCTCTTTTCATGGATAATAACTAGAAACACAACTTACTGACTTAGTTTTTCATTCCCCAATCTTCCTCTTCTCTGTGAGTTGGAACTCTTTCTGAGTTTTCAGGTTGAAGAGGAGGAGCACAGAGAGATAACAGGCCAGGTCTTCCAGGCTGTGTGTAACTGTTGCAAATCCACAGAATTTTAATCTTGAATCCAAAATTATCTGACACAAATAGGGGCAATTTATGTAGTTACAAGGAGGATTTTAATTATTCAGGAGTTTTAAATTCAAACCTCCAGGAAATCTTTTGAGCCTAACAGCCATTTAAGCCACTGAATCCCTAGAGACTTCACAAGTGCCAGGGATGCTGGGAGGAAAAATAGAACACGAGGATGATCCTGGGTTGGCTACAGAATCCTTGCTTCTAACTGGATTATCTCACAACCATCACAGTAATCAAGGTTAATCTGTTGCTTTCTAAATGAAATACTGACTTGATTTGATGAGAGAAAAATCATATTATTTCCAGGTTGTTTTCCAAAGAGGAATTTGAATGTTGTCTGTTATCTCTTTAGTTTGAAAATTAGTTTTTAAATCTATTGACTTTCACATTGCAACCTAAAAAAATTGTAAAATATGTGTAAAACATCAAAGTTAAAATGAAGTTATAGGGGCTGGTGAGATGGCTCAGTGGTCTAAAGCACCTACTTAGAACAAGCTTAGCAAAGCACAGGGACTGCGGTTCAATCCCCCAGCAT
>NW_004524622.1:12345914-12356730 GCF_000260255.1 Octodon degus
TAAAAAATAAAATAAAATAAAATAAAATAAAATAAAATAAAATAAAATAAAATAAAATAAAATGAAGTTATATAGTTTGGGAATAGCACTTTAGCTTAAATATAATTTCTTGAATCCTCAAGCATAAAGATTTTTTGAAGCATAGTTATAAATGTTCTTAGATGTATTTTTCATAGTGATGGTCTCAGTAATGATTTGCCATGTCGTCTTTAAAGTATTGTATTTATAAAAATGAGCATAGTGATGAGCAGTTTTAAAGATCTGTGTTAAAATATGAGATATTTTAACTTTATATTTAAATAAAATACAAATTTCTATTGCAGTCTTTCTCTTGGAACAGCATTTTCAGAAAACTAGTGAAAAAAATGTAGATCTTAGAGTTCACAATTTTGCCTTATACACAAAATTGTACTGTTCATGTTTCATGGGCTTCTATTGTTTGTTACAAAACTAAAGGGTTTGTGGAAATTATTTATAGAACCAAGGATGAAGCTGTAGTGGAGTGAGTCTACATCTTAAATATTTTTTATACCACTTTACATTTTATTTTGGAATTCACTATGTAGAAAAGCAGAATAAATTTTCTAACTTCTGTAGGCAGTTTGTACTGAGCTCTTTTTTTCTGATTATAATTTCACTAATAAACAAATATTGCCAAATCTTGCTAAGTATTGCCAATACTTTCCTATTTCAAAATAAAGTGAGTTTATGTTTGTGTGTTTAGGACAATTTTTGTGTCGAATAAGCATTCTGAATAGGATGGTGAGTGGGTCTGTCTAAATTATACTAAGATGATTTTACAAAAGCCTGTGTTGAATGTGTCTTGAGTGCTAGCTAGCGTGCTAGGCACTTCTTAAGTGTTGTCTCATTAATGCTTACCTTAACTTATATTATCATGGTTTCGTAGATATGTGAACTGAGCCACTGAGCCACCGAGTTATACAGTTCAGTAGCCACTTCCTCTCCAGTGACTCAAGTGTGATGCCTATAAAAGTGAGCTGCTGTTGGATGGCGGCATGGGGAAGGGAGTGGGGCACAGACTTTGTCCCCACTGTGAGTGTGAGCTTCCCAGTTCCATATGCAGTGCCTTCCCAATCAGAAGCTATTTGGAAGTAGCATTTCCAACACCAAGGTCTATTTGATTCTTACTACTCGGGTTCCTGTAGATGTAATTTGGAAATTATTTACTGTAAGGAAATAGTGTGAATTAAGGATAGACATCTGAGTTTCTCACTTTACACTTCTAAGTTTGAGTCTGTTTAATTTTTTGACTGTACCAAGCAGTAAATTTTTTGGTACTTGTTACAAGAACAGCTATCAGTGACAGATGACTATAATTTTACCCCACAGTAGAGAAAAATATTTGGTGGGGGAAATTTTTCAAACATATCCAAAGGTACAAAGAATAAAATGTACTTGATGTACCCATCCTTCAGTATCAATAGTTAATCTACCCATTATCTTTTTTATAGTTAATTATTTTTATTTTTAAAGAGAGTACTAAATAGTATTAAAACAAAAATTACAACTGATACAGAATTTCACTTAAATTAGTATGAATTTCACAGTATTTGTTGTAATACATAGTGTTGTCTTCAAATTAGTTGTTCATATTACCAGATATATGCATGTAAAATTGGAAGAAGAAAGAAAAAAAGAACTATATATGAAGTTAAGAAGAGAAAAAGGTCAAAGAATTGAACAAAGGAGAAAAAAATTAAGCATTAACTGCTTTTTTCCATAGACCAGCAGAAATGCACAGTACTGTTGTCCAAATCATCCTGCTTACATACATAGATATCACTCACTACCTCTCCTATCCTCCTCAACTCCATATTTCCTTCCTTCTGAATCAGTTCATTCTCTTTTTCCAGTGTCTCTTGTACCCTTCAGATTTTATTTTCTTTCAGGTTCTCACACTAAGGAGACAATAGGATGTTTGCACATGGTGGGTCTGATTTATGTCACTTAAGAGTATGGCCTCTAGTTGCATTGATTTAATAATAAAAGCCTCAAACTTACTCTGTTTTACAGCTGAATAATACTCCATTGTGTAAAAATACCACATACTCTTCTCCATTCCTCAGTTGATGGGCATTTGGGCTATTTCCAAGATTTAGCTATGACAAATTGCCATACTGAAAACATGTCTAGCCGTTATGTTGATGAAGCAACTTAAAAGGTATTAATTTAGCATAGCTTACTTCAGGTATGGAGGATGACTGGGTCGTAGTACCGAAGACACCGGTGGCTAGCACAGCATTGTCTACTAACAAACCACGTGATTCGTAGAGTGGATTGAAGCCCCCCTTTTTTTTCATTTGAAAAATTGAATTTTAATCCATTAAAAGTTCAGTAACACATTGTCACAAAAAAAAAATGATCAACAAGAACAGTGGAAAAAGCGACACTATTTTGCACTTTTCAAATTCTCTAACGTATGACTTAGATGGAAGACAAAGTTTTTCCTGTTTTTTATATTCAAGCTGCAGGAATCTTTTTTTTTTTTTTTTTTTTTTGCAGAACCAGGGATTGAACTCAGTCCCCTGCACTTGCCAGAAAAGCACTTATTCTGTTGAGCCATTTCCCCAGTCCCTGCAGGAATCTTTTACTCTAGTTAAACTTCACCATCAAAATCCAGCTGCACTTGGGTATCTTTAGAAAGATGAAGTGTTTTTTTTTTTTTTTTTTTAATGTTATGTATTTGGTACAGGGTCTGTTATGCAGCTTAAACTTGTAGTGACCCTCTGTGGGAGGCACAATAACTCCAGGCCTCCAATACTATTGCAAGTGAATCTTTTTCTAAATCCTGTGAATCTGACACATTATGACTCTGTGCCACATATCCCTTAATGGTCACCTGAGTGCCTCTGACCTATAAAATTCTCTTGGTGCATCAGCGTCATTAGTGACGCTGACTTCCTCTTCCCCTACCTCTGCTGAGCTAAGCTCCTAATTCTTCTTACCCCGCCTATTTTCCATAAATCTCCTGCTATGCCCAGGAGGTGGGACTTCCTGTCATAGCCCGGTTGCCTAGTTACTCACGCCTTTTACCCACCGAGGTCATTTCCCTGCGCCTCCACTGTATATACCCAGCACCTCCCCTGAATAAACGAGACTTGATCAGAATCCTGTCTTGTCTCCATTTCTCGTCTCTCTTGTCCTTTGTCCCCTCTTCAATTTCCTGCTCCTCTCCCAGGTGACCTTTGTTGACTGACCCGCTAGTTCGGAACAACCCTCCTCTTTTCAGCCTCCCCAATGCAGGACGAAGGGCTTTAACACTCCCCTGTAGTGATTCTGGAGATTCTCCTACAGTGTCGCACTGAAACTCCATGAGTGGCAGTTGCTTACAGGTTCTGCAATGCGGAATCCTTTGATGAATTTGTTCACCACAGGTCAGAAGTAACTGATGTAGGCTTGATGGTGTCACACAGGCTCTGAATTCCATCACTGACACTCACAAAAATAATGAACTGGTTTAATGTACTCTGAATGGACTGTTTACTCATATATGATTTTGTAAGATTATGCACCGGTCACTCAGAAGACGTGGATTCAGACAAAGGAGATGAGCAAAAGATGTGAGAGAAAGGACTGGGCCTGGGAGACTCAATGACAGGTGACAGGTGACAGACTCTCTGTCACAAAGGCTTCTAGTCCCCTGTCCTGTGACAGGAGCCAGGGGTCCCCATTTAATGAGATTCCTAGGAGAGGGTCAATGCCCACTAAATTTCTTCTGGAAAATCTGACCCTACGTGCGCAGGGGAGGTGGGAGGAAGCCCTTTCTTATTTTGCTGCCTGTCACCTCCTCCAAGGTTGAAATGACCAGTATACAAAAGGGATAGATACATTGTGAGGTGACAGTTCATAGAATCCTTCACTCCAAATACCCAGGTCTAGATAATGACAATATCATAGGCAGCTAAATTGGACATGAAATTAATATGCAGTCAGAGAGGCCTGGGCTCTCAATGAAGTCAACAGAAAGAATAAGGCATCAGAATTGGGGCTGCAGGCTCATCTCAGGAAGGCCACTCTCGAGGCAAAGATGCGGTGGCCAGGCCTAGGAGCCTCCCTGGGAATGAGCAGTAACTTGGAATTCTGCTGTAATTAGCACCCCCTGGCAGGAGGCCCAGGCAGGTACCCATCACGCGGGTGGGTGGCCAAGCATCTGGACCCATCCCTTACCAAAAGTGTATTCGTTCTTTCCCTGTACCCTTGCCATGTGATTGTGAAACCCCTTTCTTGTTCTGATCTGAGTCTGAGTTGCAGATTCCAATGTTCTCATTCTCTCTTCTGCCCCCATGGGGTTATCTTCCTAAGGTTTAGGGTAGTGCTTAAAGTACACATAAGGTTGTTACTCTCACTGTTGCTCTTAATCGTTTAAAAGCCAGAGATCTCTTTCAGGAGTTTGGGACCTAGATTTTTGCCTAAAATAAAAGTATCTTATTTTTGAGGATGTAAGTGACATTAAAAAGTATTAAATTTAGCATTTTAAATGCAGTCCTTTAAAAGTTTTCTCTTGGAAGTATTTCTTTTGTGATGACAACTTAGGTCTCGTCCCACTAGAAACACTCTGGCGGAAGATCTGGAGAGCCTGCCCCCAGTCTGGTTCTCGCTCCTAGAGAGCTACTTTTTGCAGCTGGGCCCAGAACAAGGTCTAAGTGTGGGTCACGGTGGGGAAGCGTCTGGACGTAAGAACAAGGGAGGGAGGTGGGCAGCCTCTCTGTTCCTGCAGACACACAAGGCCCCTGAGTCTCTAAATTTGGCTTTCTCTACCCAAGAAGAGATGGGAGAATTTAGATAATCTGATTCTAGTTTTTCAAGTTCAATCAGGAAAGGAGAAAATGCCTTTTAGAATCGCAGTACTTACAGGTCTAGTGTGAGCATTCACACTGGGATAGAGCTTACGAGACTGCACAGGGCTTCAACAGAGAAAGCTTTTGCACACTGAGAGGCTATGCAGCACTGCCACCTGCTGGACTTGATGATTCCAAGCGGTTGCAGGTGTTCTGGTAAGCGGTAGATAGAAAAAGCGTAGAGGCTGACGGTTTTCCTTTCCCTCCTTCTCTTCTCTCCCCTTCCTATTTATTCCTCTTTTGTTTCTTCTCTATCCTCCCTCAATTCCTTCCTCTTCCTCCACTGCCATAGTTCCCTCTTTCTGAAAAATAGGGAGTATCTGATATTAAGTTGCACATTCTCTCCTGAAACCTTCTCAGTAAACGATTTTATACACAAATAGTCTGTAAACCATTCTAAGTTTTGGTTTTTACATTGTCATCCAGTCTTGTGAGATTGCTGGGGTTGGCCCGCTTCCTAAAGGGAAAGAGCGGTAAAGTTACCACGAACCAAATTAACCGAACTGAATTAGGAGCTCAGAGGCACTTCTCAGAGTCGGTGTCTCGGCTGTCCAAGGCCAATTCAGGGAACGCTAATTGTATAGCCCATGTTCAGCCCTCTCAAGTAGGTTGCTTCCTTTTTTGAGGAATTTACTGCAAGAGAGAAAGTCCTGTTTTAGGTTGAATCCCTTGATTTCTTGGATCATTCTCTCCATGTGTTTCACAAAAGATTTTAAACCCAGAGTCAAAACTAAGTACTTTCATTTTTCTTTCTGGGCTTTGTGTGAAATTGTTAGCAACCTGTGACTGCAGAATGCTAGAGCTCAGTAGAGTTCTCTAGAGTCTCTGCAGCTGTGAAAAGAGTAGATCCTATCTGTCCGCTTTTCACCCCCTATTTTAAGAGTATTTAGAAAATATTATAGAGTGGGTAAGTAGTAGATTCTAGAACCAGACATGCAAGGTTCCTCTTAGTAGGTAAAGAACCTTGAGTTTATTACATGTCTCTAAATTACGAAGTACTCATTTATAAAAGGAAATGATAAAAGTGCCTATTTCTAGGGCTTTTATAAGGATGGTGTAAGCTTAGCACGTGTCCTGCACTTGACACCTGGTGGACTTAGCTGTGATTACAACCTACCGTGCACGAGCATGCCAGTCCTCAGTGTGCTGGGTATTCCTGTGCCTGGAAGGTCACTTCACCCTCCTGGGCTTATTGCTTTTCTCTGCTTCATGTTCCCATGACCTAAGGCCCAAAGGTGCTGCACCTTCCGAAGCAGGCGGTAGTGCAGCCCCACAAGCCTATAAGCTTTTAGTACTATATGCAGTATTTAGCAATATCTTTTATAACTGGGCTGTAAGGTACTGGAGCACAGACTGGACTGTGTCAGCCATAGAGACACCTTGCAGGGACCAAGGCACAGTGGAGCTAACATTGCCTTCTGCACTACCACTGGGTTAGTGTAGCTGAAACCGGTATGGGTCAGATGTTGGATGTACTTTGGGAAAGGACACAGGAAAAGTTGTTTTATTATTCATATATATTAACTGCATCATATAATATGTCTGCAGCCCAGGACAGTTCCATGTCACTCAACACAGCCTAGGAAAGCCAAAAGGTTAGACACTGTGGTATAGGTCAACTGGAGTGAAGCTCTAAGCCAAAAGGCAAAGTAGTCTGAAGAGGCCAACCGCCCAGGTAGATGGTGTGAAAGATGGCCTTCACAATGACATGTGTGGAAAATCCAAAGCACAAAAACAGGCACCAAGTGTGTATTTTGATCTTGGCTCTGTCAACGGAAGTATTGTTCAGAGAAAGCAGAAGGAATCACTCTACAAACTTTCTGAACATCACTTTGGGTCTTGAGTTAAATGCGGATAAACACTATTTGGTTCATATTGACTATGATGATGAGACACAAATGCCTTGTGGGAAAATGGTGAACAGCAATGCGATATTTAATTTAAATGACATCTTGTGGGATGGAGGACATGACTGTCTCCTAATACACTAAGGCACAGAGGCAGCCATTTGGATTTTGGCTGCACAGTATGACTTTACTTCCAACAATACTGCAGGAAATGCACTGCATGGCCAGCCTGTCCCTCTGGACAATGGCATTGCCCCTGGATTACTAACTGCTTCAGCCATTACATTCCTATTTCTGATGGTAAGTCTGAGCTAGATTTTTTGCCATCTGAAGTCTTAGTTCAAATTAGTACCAAATAACCTTTAAAAAGGATGGACTCAGCTGCACAGCACCTGCCTGGCAAGTGCAAGGCCCTGAGTTCAATTCCTGGTACCCCCCCAAGGAATAAAATAAAATGAAAATAAATGAATAAATAAAAAGGAGACCTCTGAGATCTGCAAAGACAATTAGATTAAAATGTGTAGAGTACATGCTATAGGTCTTCTATTTTTTTATTGAGAAATAAATATGAATGAGACAGTTTCACAGCTGATTAATAGGACAGTTTTGATAGTCGATACACTGTACATTATATTCTTAGTGGTTATCCATAGTACAAGAAGCAGACAGGATATTCTGTCCAAACACTGTTAGTACACCTCTTTCTTCTCATTGAGTTAAGCGAAAGTAGCTGTAAATTTATCCTGTTTTGTATATATAAATACAAAATGATCTTTCCTTTGTATCCTTTTTTTAATTTTAATTTTTATTTATTTATTTATTTATTTTTTGTCCTGTCAGAGGTGAATATTCTATTGGCATCTAAATACTATAGGTGTTTGAATTCAGCTAAACAATCTAATACTGTCCAGCAGTCTATAATATTAGGGGTTATCCTCAGAAGTTATTGACTCAAGCCTTTTACAGCTCATCGTATTAACATGGCTTTACTTTATATACCTTGTTTTAATACTTTTCTGCTGGATGGTTAAGACCAAGATAAAGCAAGACCTATATAACAAGAAATGTAACTTTGGTATCTGATAAGGTCAGTCAAGTATTCTCAGGATTTATCCTGTAGCCCTGTACTGTCCTTTGTACATCCTTTTGTCAGTGTCAGACATGAGGATGAGTCATGGCCATTGCTTGACCAATTTGCTCTCTGTGAAAGCTTGAGAAAATGTTTTTTCTCTCCATGTGACCCCCCAGGCTCACTTTAGATCATTGAACACATTCCTCTGTTGCTCCATAATCTTTTTGATCAGAAAATTTGGAGCACAACTGAGTTACATGTTGTTACAGTACAGGATCTATGTCCTGAGTTTTCACTGACCTTGAAAGGCTAGGGCCAAAATGTTGGCTAACCTTTCAGCCCTTCCTTTTCTCCAATTTTGATCTGCTAACTTAGGTTGTTAACCCTCCAGAAGAGAAGCTAATTATTAACCTGCAATATATGCAGTTCGGTTTACCCTATCTGTCAAAATATCAAACATTTTGGCATATCCTGGAACAGGTATTTTCCATCAGATATTGATATGTTGAAGTTTAAGTCCAAAGGTCTTCTATTAAAGGGAAGGAATACATTTATAGTGGTAAGAGCTATCTAAAGATGAAATTACCTCAAGGAGATAATTCTAGCTTCAAATTGATAAACTGATAAAGATCTTTTTAAATCTCAAGTCTGAGAAATTATCTCCAGTTATGTTTTAGAATGATAAGCACAATTAGATAAAATGCATTCATTTTTTAAAAATGCATTCATTTTTGTTCAGTGTTTAACATAGCAGAATTTTCATATATTGTTTTCACATTTTTAAGTACTTCTTAGACATTTCAATGTGTTAATGGCTAGTAAACTTAACAACTTAGTAGACCTTTAACTATTATTTTAAATAAAAGGTTTATAGTTGTACCTTATTTTGATATCATGTCTGTATTTTATTGTGCAAGAGGTCCCTACTTGGGAATATAACATTCATTTTGTTACCAGTGGGCTAACTGATCTCTTTCCACTGAGCTATCTCTCCAGCCCTGACATCCTAAAATATTTAAAAGGTGCACTGTCATTCTAAAGACCATCCTCCTTCTCACAGAGATAAAACAAGATAAACAAAAGAGCAACTATTTAAGTAAAACAAAACACTTAAAAACTTAATTCATAAGTATACTTTGCAGTATAAATATAGGTTTGTATATGCGTAGAAAAATATCTCAAAGGATATATATCAGAGATCATTTTAGTGGCATAGAACTGGGTAGGGAGAAGTGAGTAGATGAATATACTTATGTATTATTGCAAATTTTACAATGAGAATTCATTATTTTTATTAAAACAAGTCATAATTGAATTTTGGGCACAATATTAGAGATTTAACTCAGTCTTCGCACTGAGTTGCATGCCCAGTCCACGTCTTATTTTTTGTGTTGATACAGGATCTTGCTAAGTCATGAAGCTTCCTAGGCTATGTCTGAGCTTTCTGTCCTCAGGCCTCACCTTCCTCGTGTTTAAGATTTTTGTTTGTTTGTTTGTTTGTTTGTTTTGTTTTGCAGAATCAGGGATTGAACTCAGGCCCTTGCGCTTGCCAGGCAAGCGCTTATTCTACTGAACCACCTCCCCGGCCCTTGTGTGTAAGATTAAAGGCCTTGTACCACCATATGGTGGTGAGAACTTTGCCAAACCTTTCAAAGTTTTCAAACAAAAATAATAATAAGTAAAATTTGGTTTGCTTGAATTCAGTAAGGAAGACTTAACAAGGGAACATTAAAAATTCCCCAAGACTCATTACTTCACAGCAAGAGGAAATCTCCACTCAAAAGTTGGAATTTGGGCTAGGGAGATGGCTCGGTGGAATAAGCGCTTCCCTGGCAAGTGCAAGGGCCTGAGTTCAATCCCCAGTTCCACAAAATAAATAAATAAACAAATATGAATGGTGCTTTAAAATTAAAAAAAAAATTGGGATTCATGTATGTCTTAAGACTTGGATCATGGAAACCTACTGAGTGGCTGGAGGTGTTCACAATTTAGGACCTAGAATAAATGAGTGGACAAACTCAACTATTGGCCTGCATGTTTTTTGCTTTACTCCAATGTGCTCCTTACATGTAGACTCAATGTTTTCAGTATTCGGGTTACTGTTTTCAGTAGAAGCAGGGTAAACAATTTTGTAGTAGTCAAAATGTTATTATACTTTATTGTTTGCTTTACTACAATAATGGTGAGCAGTGGTCAATGAATAGTTTTATATTCCTTTAAAAATAAAAGTAAAGGAGTGTGTGGGAGAGCTTCTTGCTACCCTGCACCAGTGGGACGAGTCCCAGCCCAAGCACAGAGTGGGCCAGACCCTCTCACACCCCCTTGGGATGCCCCTACCACTCCGCAGACCTCCCCCACCGCGCCCGCCGAGTAGGAATTTCTGCCGCATTCTGGGAAGCCCCAGACCCAGTCTTAGCCCAGGTCCGGTGAGTGTGTGGGACAGCTTCCTGCTATCCTGCGCCGGCCAGACCAAATACCAGTTCTAGCCCAGGCACTGTGTGAGCGAGACCCTCTCCCACCTACTTGGGACACCCCAAACAATTCCACAGCACCTCCCCCAACCCGCCCGCCCAGTAGGAATTTCTGCCACATTCCTGGAACCCCCAGACCCAGTCTTACCCCAGACCCAGTGAGTGTGAGGGACAGCTTCCTCTCCCCCCTACTCCACCTTGCCCCCTCCAGGCACAGCTCAGGCCTGGCATACATGCGTGGGGTGTAACCCTGCAGATGCAATCCATGCAGAGGGTGTAGAGGATAGATCCGGCCAGCTAGTCCAGGAGCAGAACATCTTGCCACAGGGGCACAACAGGTTCACCCTCAAGGGCAGCAGCGGGAAGGAGCTGGGCACAGCAGCCAGACCCAAGCCAGGCACAGCTGGATAAGTCCAAACTTTGTAGAGCTGCACCTGAACTTCAGTATGTGCAAAGGTTATAACTACAGGAAAGATCTACAACAAAGGTCAGAAGACAGTGCTACACAAAATAACGAGAAGGAACAAAATGCAACCTCAGAACCCAAGCCCACCCGTAACAAGTGCA
>NW_004524622.1:12363757-12378053 GCF_000260255.1 Octodon degus
TCTCTTAATGAATAGAGTGATTTGTTCTAATGGTGTTTGTAAATAGGATATCATGTCCGCATCTTGTACAGCAATTAACCACTAAGAAGAATGTATGTAGTGTGTTAATTATTGAAACTGTCCTAGCGATTTGATTTGAAACTGTGTCATTGCTGTTTGTTTATCAATAAAATTATGAAAAAAAGGAAAACAAAAAAAGAAAAAAAAATTAAAAAAATAAAAATAAAATAATGAGTTCTTCAGAATAGGAGTCCTCAAAAATGATCTGAGCAACTACTTTGATGATAGCAATATGCAATATAATAACCACTGTTAATTTCCTATTCTCTTGTTTTTAAATTATGTATCTTTTTTTTGTTCTTTTATTCACTTTAGCACATTTTTTTTTCAAAAAAGAAAAAAGATCCCTCATGACAGACACTAACTCTGAATTAAAAACAGAACTTAACTATTCCTTGAGCATCTACAGGAAAACATAACAATATGAAAACTTTGGACAGAAGAAAAAACTTCACAGAAGTCACTTTGTAAAAATAAAAGTTACCCAAAGGTCAGAAAGTAGAAGTAAGAGAACTCCACCTCGTCAAACTATCGCTAATACATGAAAATCTTGGTAATCTGATGATACAGTTTAGGAAGTCCAATTTTACCTATTTATGCATTCTGTTAAACTCTTAATCTACTTTTTACTCAATGATTTTCATAAAAAAACACAGCAATTTTAACTGGAAAGAATATGACTGATTTCCTCTAAGGTCAGTGTTGGTTAATTTTTCTAGTTAAAAAATTGTAAAACAAGATTAATATTGTCCATTATTCATTTTTGTCATAATTTTGAACTTCTTAATAAACACAATGGAAGAGCTCTGGAGGATTGTTTAAATTCTGCGTCATTTAGAATTTGAAAAAAAAATTTTCTTTCTCCTGTCCTACTTTTTCCTCTAGAGATGACTTTTCACTATTATTTTTTTCCTAACAAAGACGATTTTTTACGTAACTTATCAGGTTGACAGTTAACTATACTTGTTAAAGTCAAAGCAGCTGTAACTGGAACATTCTAATCCTTTGCAAGCTATAGTTAAGAGTTTAAGTCATTTTTATGTAGAATTATATCATATTATGGATAATTTGGGAAATTTGACCAGATTTAACTAGAAAACTAATTGTAAATAGCCAAGACAGATAAAGGGTATAGAGTCAGTTGTAATTTAAAAATTGCAACAACTAGATTGTGGAGGTTTCTCAATGGATTATAATATTTTCACTAGGCAGCCATTTTAATTCATAGCTGAGTGGGCGGCGGCGGTTGCTTCCCGACGCCGGCTACTGCGCACGTTATAGTCCTGTGAGGCCATGTCAGGCGACGCAGCCACAGAGCAGGCAGCTGAATATGTCCCAGAGAAGGTGAAGAAAGCTGAAAAGAAATTAGAAGAGAATCCATATGACCTTGATGCTTGGAGCATTCTCATTCGAGAGGCACAGGTTTAGTGATATAGGATTACATTTCCTTCTCTATGGGTCCAATCACACTACTTGGTTCTGCAGTAAATGATATTTTCATAATCCTAACATTGTAAATGCTGTTTATTGGTTTTCAATTTTAGAATCAACCTATAGACAAAGCACGGAAGACTTACGAGCGCCTTGTTGCCCAGTTCCCCAGTTCTGGCAGATTCTGGAAACTATACATTGAAGCAGAGATTAAAGCTAAAAATTATGACAAAGTTGAAAAGCTATTTCAGAGATGCCTTATGAAGGTTTTGCACATTGATTTATGGAAGTGTTATCTTTCGTATGTCTGAGAAACCAAGGGTAAACTACCAAGTTACAAAGAGAAAATGGCTCAAGCTTATGACTTTGCACTGGATAAAATCGGAATGGAAATTATGTCCTATCAGATTTGGGTGGATTATATCAACTTCTTAAAAGGCGTGGAAGCAGTTGGATCTTATGCAGAAAACCAGAGAATAACAGCTGTCCGAAGAGTTTATCAGCGAGGCTGTGTTAATCCCATGATCAACACTGAACAGCTATGGAGAGACTATAACAAATATGAAGAGGGTATCAACATTCACTTAGCTAAGAAAATGATTGAAGATCGGAGTAGAGACTACATGAATGCTAGGCGTGTAGCAAAGGAATATGAGACAGTAATGAAAGGTTTGGATCGCAATGCCCCTTCAGTGCCTCCTCAGAATACTCCTCAAGAAGCTCAGCAAGTAGACATGTGGAAAAAATATATACAGTGGGAAAAGAGCAACCCTCTTCGCACAGAGGACCAGACCCTTATAACAAAAAGAGTTATGTTTGCTTATGAACAGTGCCTGCTTGTGCTGGGTCATCATCCTGATATTTGGTATGAAGCTGCCCAGTACCTGGAGCAGTCAAGTAAGCTGCTTGCAGAGAAGGGAGATATGAATAATGCCAAATTATTTAGTGATGAAGCTGCTAATATATATGAAAGAGCCATAAGCACTTTATTGAAGAAGAATATGCTTCTTTATTTTGCATATGCAGATTATGAAGAGAGTCGCATGAAGTACAAGAAGGTTCACAGCATATATAACAGACTTCTGGCCATCGAGGACATCGACCCCACCTTGGACAAATCTGTTGCCTTTAAGATTTTTGAACTGGGACTGAAGAAATACGGAGACATTCCAGAGTATGTCCTGGCCTATATTGACTATCTCTCTCACCTCAATGAGGACAATAATACACGAGTTTTATTTGAACGAGTTCTAACATCTGGAAGCCTTCCTCCCGAGAAGTCCGGGGAAATATGGGCCCGATTTTTAGCTTTTGAAAGTAATATTGGTGATCTAGCTAGTATACTTAAAGTGGAGAAAAGACGGTTTACAGCATTCAAAGAAGAGTATGAAGGCAAAGAAACGGCTTTACTGGTAGACAGATACAAGTTCATGGATCTGTACCCTTGTTCTGCAAGTGAACTAAAAGCGCTGGGTTACAAGGATGTCTCCCGGGCTAAGTTAGCAGCTATAATTCCAGATCCAGTGGTAGCTCCTTCTATAGTGCCTGTTCTGAAAGATGAAGTGGAGAGAAAACCAGAGTACCCTAAACCAGACACCCAGCAGATGATTCCATTCCAGCCACGGCACTTAGCACCACCCGGCCTGCACCCTGTCCCTGGTGGAGTGTTTCCCGTGCCGCCCGCAGCTGTGGTTCTGATGAAACTTCTCCCTCCGCCTATCTGTTTCCAGGGTCCTTTTGTCCAAGTGGATAAACTGATGGAAATTTTCCGAAGATGCAAGATACCCAACACTGTGGAGGAGGCTGTGCGGATCATCACTGGGGGCGCCCCCGAGCTGGCCGTGGAGGGCAACGGCCCGGTGGAGAGCAACGCGGTGCTAGCCAAGGCCGTCAAGAGGCCCAACGAGGACGAGGAGAAGGGCGCCGTGGTGCCCCCGGCGCATGACATCTACAGAGCGCGGCAACAGAAGCGGATCCGGTGAGGCCGGCCCCCGCGCCCGGGAAACGAGCAGGACCCGCTTTTGCCTCCGAAGTCGTATGTTTAAGAGACAGCGCTTTGTTACAAGGGTCTTGGAAGCAAAGCTGTATCGTCATTGGTGCCTCTATCATATGGTTCTTGAAAAAACCTGTGAGAATTTTAGAATATGGAACAGACCTATGCTCTACGCAGGATTAGGGTTTCCACACTATGAGAACAGTACAGAACGGCAGAACCACCTTTTGTCCCCTCTTCAAGGGTGTGTTGTCTGTGCCGCTTGAAGATTTGTGAGTTTTCCACAGTTTTATTTTAAAAACTGGATGGCTTATGATTGTAAAGCATTTTATCACATTTTCTGAAAAACAGTTGTTCTCAGTTTGCTTATGTAGAGTCCTGCCTTATCGTTTGTTTTTATTTATGGCAGAGTGTATGGAGTCTGTTTTGTAGTTTAAAATTTTAAAACAGTCCTTTAAAAAATAAAAGGATCTCAAAAACAAAAAAAAAAATATTTTCACTAAAAAGAAGAGAAAAAACAGCAAAACAATTACCATAATATATACAACTATTAGCCTAAGATTTGATATACAATAACTATTCAAGACATACAGGCTCCATGGATTTAATTAATAAAAATATGAAAACCCCAAATGAGCAAAGAACAGAACTAATTTCCTAGAGTTTGGATTTAGACAGAAAGTTGAAGGGCACAGAGAGTAATAAGGAATTCCGCACTTTCAGGTTGCACCTTTGCAGCTTTTCCGCAGTGCTCAGTACCTCGCCTCTTTCCTCCCTCCAGCTCCTGAACAAATCCCAGGGCACTCAAACTCTGCACGTCAAAGCATTGGGTCAAGTCCCTTGTAGCCAGTCTTTTTCTGAGCACTTCTTAGTTACCTTCCCAGATGACCTGCCTTTGATCCTTAAAGCCTCAGAATAGTGGTGGATGGCAGTATGTTATGGTTTAATCACGAAATTCCTGAAAGCGTCCATAGTGAATGGACATGATGCTTTTAATCATCCATTACGTTCTCCAGATGAGGGGCTTTCTGGAAAATGTCCAGCCCCGGGATGCTGCTCTTGCTCTGCATGCACGCTGGTGAGGTCCATATCGACACAGTCAACCTTCACTTTAGCGTTTCCTTTAGGTCTGCTGTGTGTCGCCTTCTTGATTGGGATCATTTGTGCCCTGCAACAAAGTCTCATCTAGTGATACAGAAAGAAAAGGTTGGTGTTACCTCCAAAGCCTTTTGTAGAAGTTCAAGAGCTTTTCTCCAGGGATTTTTTTTTTTCCCATAGAACTTGATTGCATGATGAGGTACATAGGGCTGGGATGATATCTGATCTAGGATTTCTTCACTTATTTTTCCCCTTTAGCTTCTGCATGTGCATCTTGAAGCTTCTGTGCCTGTAAAACCTTAATGTAGGTGTCACCTGGGCTGGGAGTAACAGCCTTCCTCAGAGCACCCAAAGAGATCTTCACAGATCCTTCTCTGTGGAATCATCCAACCAAGATACTTTGATGGCAGAACTGAAGCAAAATCTGGGTTGTCAGGTTCTATTTCCAGAGCCTTCTCAGAGCTGCTTTAATAGGCTGGGGAGATAGCTCAGTGGTCTAAGTGCCTGCCTAGCAAGTGCAAGGACCTGGGTTTGATCCCCAGTACTGCATGCTGTGCCAGCCCCAGAACCCTGGGCATGGTGGCATATACCTATAATCCCAGAACTGGGGAGACTGACACAGGAGTTTCGTTACTAGTTCAAGCTGCATAGTGAGACCCTTTACCAAATAAACAAATAACTTTTTTAAAAAACTGCTTTAACTTTTGGTAATAATTTCTTCCAAATTTCAAGAGTGCCTATCCTTTCTCTCAGCCAGTCTCAGAATGCTCCAACTTGTAGTTAGAAGGTCCAGCCCATTGCTCACAGACATGTCCTACCTTGTCTATGTAGATCTGAGCTTCTTAAAGCTGGTCCCTGTGATAAAATGCCCAGGTGTAATTTCCCCAAGTGACTTGACTTTGAACTTCCTTCTTGTCTGAGTGCACCCTCTGGATTATTTCTTGTGCTAGTTCCAAGCACTTCAGAGCATCTTCATGTTGGCTTTTCAAATGCTTCACATAGGCTAATAAAGAGTGAACCTGGGTTTTGTGGTAAGAAATTCAAGCTGTTACTCAGTTGTATCTTTAATATCAAACAGATCAGTGTTTCTGGAGTAAATTCTGCTTTAAAGGACATTCTAACTTGAACAACAGACTTCAAGGTGTCCTTAGGAATTTCACTGTAAAACTTAAAATCTTTTTTAATATTTGAAGAAATAGAAACTACTTTTCAAACCTTAAATACCATTCTTTGCATGTCAACCAATAGGATTTCGTCTTTGATCTTAAAGAACTACACTCCCATGACTTTATTCTAGAGATTCCTTTATAAACAATTATAGCCCTGAAATATTTGATTTAAATTCTCATTAATTTTTGCCAAATCAGTTCTAGAAAGAAAGGAGGGCTCTGTGTAATAGGCTTCCTATTTCCTTTTTGCAGTCATTAAGCCATGAAAGTTAGGAATAATAAGTAAAGATACATTCAATAATTAGTGTAAAAATTCCATTTCTGTACTTTGAGAAATGAAGGAAAAACATGAAAGAAAAGGATGTGCACTGGAGGGGTTAGAGAAGCCAACTAAATGTATTGTTTTTGCAGAAAAAAGGAAGAAAGACAACACACAAACACTTCCACGGGGACAAAAAGCACAGAAATAGACAGGAATCGGTGTGCCAACCACAGGAAAGCATGTGAGTTTGAGAGAGGAGAGCAACAGAGATTGAAGTAAAGGTGGAGAAAGGGAAAGGGAAGCTTCCCGAGGCTTCCTGTTACCTGAAGAGACCATGGGCAACAATAAAGGTTGATACTTAGTACTAACTCATTGTTTTCCAGAAATATCTGTGCAACACCTGTTGTAAAAGACACAGTTGTCTGTGCAAAGCCCCCTAGCAATGTTGTTTCTGAACCCAGGATGATGAGGGGAAAGGCAGGAATAGGATATATGTTTTCACTCCTGAGAGACTTTTCATACAATATTGCAGTAACTCTAGCAACACAACTGTGAATAAGATACAGGGTTGCTTATACATAATTTAGAAGGAAAGATTTTTTTTTTAATGTATCAGTTATTTAATTAGGTTCTTAGTAAGAAATTTAAAACACTAATTTATGAGGATAAATTCAATTTGTGAGAGCAAAAATGGATCACAGGTAGCCCTGGAGCTGAGGAACAGCTTTGATTTTTGCTAAAAATCTGTGAATCCACTGCTTTCTGATCCACCTTGTGCTGCTCTGAAATCTGGTGTCTCTCTTTCTTGGTGTTGAACATCTCGCCCTCCTGGTTCCTTGGTTTCCACAGCTTCTTCTTCTTGAAGTAAGCATCAGTGAGGTGTTTGGGGGATTTTTACTTTGCTGATACCAATTTTTGCAGAGGTGACAATGACAAATTTCTGGTGTGTTCTTCCTAGAGGAACACGATTAAGACTAAGAGGCCTAGCCACAAGTAGCAAGCCACTGGCCAGCTGCTTCAGGAAGATCACTCTCTTGACTCTGGGATGCCTGGTGAGGATGACCAAGATGGTGTCGGGAGTGATGCTAGCTCAGAGTTTCCTCACATGCTGACTGAAGGGTTTCTTGCCATGGATCAAGAACTTTTGGGGCACATCTTCAGTAGGGTAGTATCTAGGCATTTTTGGAAGTTTAACCTCCCATTTACATCCATTCTTGTCCCCTCTGACTAGATTTGTGATCGTAACAAGAACTTCCACCTTTTTCTTCTCAGCCTTTGATTTAGCAGCTGTGTATTCTCTTGCACAAAGCCTTTCTGGAATATGTAGCAGATCAGGAGTTTCTACCAATTCCTCTAACCAGGACAGGATTTTGGCTGCAGTTGGGGCTTTCCCTTCTTGGACTTTTTTTGACCTTCATTTTACCCTTTTTATCAGTGCAACTGGCAGAAGCCTTCTGGGCTTTGGGTTTCTTCTCTTTAGTATCTGGCTTCTCAGTTTTTTCACCTGCCATCATGCAAGATGGAAAAGAGAACTTATAAGGAAAGATTATATGAAACTTATAGCATTAAAAGGAAACAGCCAATTACAACACAGTGCTCCCAGTAAGTGCCATGGAGGTGACTTGGGAGGGGTCTATACTCCAGTGCTGAGGACATCTCTGCCTTGTACTTGTCAGTTGTAGACAGCAGAAACCCCAGCTCCCATCTTGTGATTTTCGTCATCAGCATCACTTCTCACTCCACTCTCAGCTCATCCAGTCTGGCAGGAAGCAGCACAACTCTCTCCCAGTTCTGTGGGAAGGAACCCTATTGAGATAGTCTAAATAAAGTCTAACTTCATTGAAATGGAACCTTGCAGATCTATCTGTCTTACCTCTAAAACATATTAAGCTGGTAAAATATAAGCTTGCATTTGTTCCTAGCCATCTTTCTAAACTGTGGGGGAGAGCCTGCCTGAGAAAGAATCTAACACGGAGAGTGCAGACCACTCTTTCAAGAAACTTTACTCTGACTGCAGCAGAGAAGCACAACCATAGCTGGAGGAGAATTATTTTCCTAGTGTAAACCACTATCTTCCATGTAAGCCTTGCAGAAATGTGGGCTCTCTGCTCCCATGCCTGCTCTGTATGATCTGATTTCCACACAGCACCAGTAAACTTCTAAAAACATAGCCAGATTGTATAACTCTCCTGCTTAAATAAACCCAGTGGTTAATCTCCCAATGGCCTTCTGACACTTTAGATATAAATTCTGCCCTTGCTATGTGCCTCAAGTGCCCTAGCTTTGTCTACCTGTCCACTCTGTCCTGCTATTTTCCTGCTCATTCTCTGAGACTAAGGCACACTGACCTGGCTCCTGGCTCTAGTGTATGAAGTCTAGGGGCTTTTTCATAGATAGATAGATAGATAGATAGATAGAGTGTGTGTGTGTGTGTGTGTGTGTGTGTGTGTGTGTGTGTTTGTTTTTGCAGCTGGCTGAGCCCACCCTGGGGGCAGAGCTGGTGCAGCACGTGGTGCCAGGGATGTAACTGCGCTTCCTGTGTGCTTGCCTAAGCTTGCCTAAGCAGGCAGTTTAGACCGCTGAGTTATCTCACCAGCCCTCACCTGTTCTTATTCTCCCAAAAGTGTTCTGCTGTGAATTCTTGCATAACTGGCTCTCCAGTAACTAAGGTCAAACATTCCCTACCTAGTTAGCCACCTTGAATTTGGTTTACTTTCTAATTCCATTATACTGTACTGTTTTATTTTCCTTAGAGTTCTTATCACTTTCTGGATTATAGTACTTACCTACTGTTGTCTATTTCCTCCATTAAAATATAAACCCCAAGAAAAGAATGACCTCCGACCAGTCAAATAGCTCAGTGGATTGAAGTGCCTGCTTAGGCAGACACATAGGCCGGGGTTGCATCGCCAGTGTGTAGTGCCGGCACCGCGCCCGCCCTGCGCTGAGAGGGAGATTGAGAATGGGCGTGGTGGCACGCACCTGTAAATCCCAGATCCTGGGAGACTGAACACAGGCAGATCAAATTGAGTCCAATCTACACAGTGAGACCCTGTGGACCCTGTACTAAACACACAGACACACACACACACACACACACACACACACAATGACCTTGTTCTGATTCTGTTTTTTCACCTCTGTATGTCAGGTACATATCAGAAACATTAGTTGAATGGATAAATCCAGCATAGACTATCTGCTACCATTATTTATAGGCCTACCATGAAAACCACACAAATTCCACATGAGGGAACTCCTGCCAGTCCCATTCTGCCAGAGAAGGGCTCCACACATTTCTCCTGGTTCAGCAGCCCTGTCCATCTTGGTTTATGTCCTGAGTTGGACTCTGTTTGGATTCTGAATCTCTATCTTGGATTGCCACGGCCCAGACTAGGAATCTAGGTAGGACTGGCCTTTGCTGACCGCTGCTTCCCCAGATGGGTGCCTGCTCGCCCCTGGCCTCATGGGCCTTTGCTCCCTGCTCTCTACTGGCCCTGTGTGTGGAGGAGGAGGCCAGCTCAGGCTCTGGGACTGCAGCAGTGAGATCCAAAGATCCAGTCAGGTCCCAGGTGCTTGACTCTGGGAGTTACGCACAATTAGGTATCACGTGAAGTTGGTCTGCTCAAGTTTTACTGAATTTCTAATTGTCTCTGGGAAGTTAAAAAGAGCGGCGATGACATCTGAAAAGGCAACATGTATTATTAGTTAATTTTGTTCTTTTGCTAAGAACAACGTGTGAATCAGAACTTGGTGCCAGGAATCAGAAATACAAAATGGCAATGGAGACAAATGTGAAGCCAGGAGAAGGCGAAACCTCCTGTGGCTGCCAAGGAGAGAATGGCAGTCAGTAGAGGCCTGGGAAGGGGCGCGGGCGATGAGCCCAGGGTTCCCGCGCCTCCGGAGCACCGGGAGCGGCCGGGCTCCGCACCAGATGGAGACTGACGTGAGCCGGGCGTGCGCACAGACGCCCGCCAGGGGCGCAGACGTTGGCTCCACCGCGCGCCCTGCGCAGCCTCCAAAGCACAGCTGGGGTCTCTGGAAGGGGCGGGCCCGACCCCCAAGCTCAGCGGCTGCACCGCCGCCTGTGTGCAAAGCGAGCTGAGGGAGCAAAGAGCGCTGAGCCCGAATTCGAAATTCGGCGCGCGGGTCCGGGAGCAAGAGGGCGGGAGCCCTGGGCGGCCTCTGTGCAACGCAGGCTCCTGGGCGGCCGCTGCCCCTTGAGCTGGGCTCTGGTCCTGCCTCACGGAATAGGGCTGCTGGGGTGGCGCTTTGGATTAAACAAGTAAGACAGGAGATTGATTGACTGATCAAGTAATCTGTTCGTGTGATACCGGAAATTGAATCCAGCTTCACACTGAGCTGTAGTCCGCACACTTTTCTTTATTTTTGAAACAAGTTCTTGACGTGTCGTCAAGCTGCCAAGCTGGACTCAAACTTGGAATCCTCATGGCTCAGCTTCCCAGAGCGCTAGCGCTAGAGGTTTGCACCTCTGTGCTCCACTCTGCACTCTTTTTGTGGGAATATTAGCCGCGATGCTCTTTCCAGCTTTTGACATCCTGAAGGGAAACGCAAGGCCCTCTTCCACTCCACTCTTTGGATTCAGCAGTAACACCGCAGCGTCGTACACCTGTGCTGTTTTCTTTTTGTCGCTTTAAAGTGGTTGCCCACGGTGCTGTGCTTAACAAGGTCCGGATTTTCGTGAGGAAGTGGCCGTAATGGTGTAGGAAACCTAGGAGAAAACGACAAAGTCCCCATATGAAGCGTTTTTGTGCTCTCTGAACTCATTTACTCATTTACACACTGAACAGAATGTTTTTGAAGAACTGCTAAGAGCCAAAATTTGTTAAAAATATTGTCAGTATAACAACATGCCGTATAATGCAGACAGGGCCCTTTCCTTTGTGGAATTAATTTATAGTGTGAGGAGAGAAAGTTAATGAGTCAAATGTAATAGATATCAGGTGGTGCTCTGGAGAAAAGGCATAGGCAGGTTGGAGTTGTGGGGTGAATTACAAATATGGTGGTGAGGGAGGATTTTACTGAGACATGCAGTTGAGCAAAGGAAAAGGAAGAGTTGGGCCGGATTTTCCTTTGTATCTCACCCCTTTGTCCAGATCTTTGGTCACCTTGGCCCCTGCTACCCAGGCCTGGCTGTCAGGAGCCTTTTTCAGGGACTGTGGCTGCAATGCCCTCCCCTTTGCTGGGCCACTTCTCTGAGGAGGGGCAGGGAGACCACTCCTGATATTGCAAAGATTGGGAGGACTGGGGACTGGGGACGTCCCTGGAGTTCCCACATTGCAACAGGCCACAGTCAGTGTGGCTGGCTTTCCTGGAGACCCCAGGGAAGCAGAAGCAGTCTTGGTTCTGCTTCCCTTTCCCCAGAAACATGGGCGCTGTCAATCAAGAAGCTACTTGTTAGTCAAACTTAGTCATCCTGCCAAAGCTCTGGGAGATATTTGCTTTCCTGACAACAGGCTTGGAACACAGACCTTCCCAGGTGACTCTGGCCTGCAATCACTCCTGCTGAACCTAGTGGGCCATTACTATGAAAGTCCTTAAAAACCTCCATCATAAGGTTTCGGGTTATATCTCAGTGGCACAAGCACCTGCCTAGCAAGCATAAGGTCCTGAGTTTGATTCCAGGTTAAAAAAAAAAACAAAAAAACAAACAAACAAACAAAAAAACAACAACCAAGTTCCATCCCATATACAAGACTGCTTATGTGCAGCCTACTCCTGCTCTGTGAAGGGAGCTTCCTTACATTCCTCTGTTTAGTTGATGAGGGCTTCCTCTGGTATAAGGACCCCATACGCTACAGCACAGGTGCCCAGAAAGCATTCCTCCTGCAGATTGTTCTCCTGGGTAGTGTGAATACAGCCAGCCACTTAAACAGAAATGGCAACACCAGGTGCTGTCAGCCCTGAAGAAGTCCAGAAATCACCAGCAGAGACTGGTACTATGGACTGGGTCATTTAATGCTGACCTGCAAAGCACCCCAAAGAGGTGGCAGAAGCTGCTGGAAAAGCTCCAGGTAGCCAACAAAGGGGCTTCAGACCTCTGCTGCTGAGGAGTTGGTGGGGTGGCTAGAAGCCTCCAACGGTGTAACATTCAAGAGCCAAAACACCAGGGGCTGAGGGGTCACGGGCACTCCAAAGACTGGAGCCACTACCCCAAGGCAGCAAAGACCCCAAGGTGGGGGCATGCTCAGCAAGCACAGATGGTCTGGCCGGAGGGTAGAGCGGCAGTGTGCGTGGTGGGCCTGTAGGTTACCCAGTGTTTATCTAAAGTGGGAAAACACATTTTAGAAGAGGTATTGAAAGATTTATTTGACATTGAAAAATAAACCCAGAATTTCCTTCTGATGAAGAATGCAGCAAAATTTAACAGCAGTCTAAAGTTTGCAAAATTTTCTAGTACATCAATACTTTTTTCTCTTCTGTGTCTGTACTTTTTCCCTTTTTTCCCCTTATTTGCATTTTGGTTAATATGTAGTCTTTGTTTTTTGAAGTTTAAGTGAATTGTAATTAAGGAAGAAGCTTTAAAAATGAAGAGGAAAAAATCTTGGTTATCTACTCTTACAGTTTAAGAATTTTAATTAATAAAAACCACCTATCTGTTAAAAAATTCCCAAGGAATATACACTTTCAGGATTGAGAAGAAACAAACACCTGACTATTAAGTGAGCATTGAATATCTTGATAGAAAGGATTTGAATATCATTTTCTAACAGATAGGACTAGATACACTTTTGAGAGAGTTAGTTTTATTATCTTTTGAATGCATTTCATTAAGATGTTAGACACAATAACTGGACGAAAGGGGAAGAAAACGTGAAATATGACAACCAACATGAAACCTGCATGGGAAACCAAAACAAGGTAGGTAAATATTCCTCAAAATAGTCCTTCAGAATAATCACTCAAAATTATAGCTCAGCAGCACAGTGCTTGTCTGGCAAGGCCCTAAGTTCAATACCTGACACCAAAACAATAAAACAAAACAAATAAACAAAATAATCACTCACTGTCAATAATTCTTCCAAGAAATGATACAAGTGTGAATTTCTCACCATGGCTGTATTGACATTTTGGGCTGCCTAATTTTTTGTTGTAGGACATTTAAGCAGCATCCTTGTTTATATCCACCAGGTGTCACTATTAACCCACAAGTGTGACATCTGAAAACCCACTCTTGGCATTGCCAGAACCCTCTGACAGGCAAAACCTGTCCTCTTGCAACCGCTGCCCCGCTCTGGTTGAGAACTACTGCTCATTGTATATTTCTAATTGAAAAATTAATCAGCACAACATAGCCTGCGAGAGATGCGAGGGTGACTTCAGACAGGAGAACAACAAATGAAAACAGATCCGGAGAAGGTGGGGATGTACTGAAATTTAGGAGAAAGTGAGCTTCGTGGAGAGTAGATTTTTGTTTTGTTTTGTTTTTGCTTTTGTTTGTTGATACAGGATCTCCCTATGCAGTTTGAACTCTATAGTGATTTTCCTGTCTTAGCTTCCCCAGTGCTAGGATTACAGGCATGGGTTACCATGCCCTGTTTCATGGCCCCCACAGCGTGCCTGCGATTCCAGGGCAAGCGTGGCATGTGTTGTTGGGGATCGAATCCAGGTCGCTACACTTGCAAGGCAGGCACTTATGACACCGAACTATCTCTCAAGCCAAAAGTAGATTTTAAGGGCCGCATGAAAGAAGTATTATCCCTTCAGCAAGGAACTTCCAAGTGAAAGTAGCTGTTATCACATTTGTTCTGGCTGGGAACAAGACCCCATCTGAGGCCACAGGATGATAGGGGATGCTCTAGGTAAGGTTTGAGTGTGTTCCCTGAGTTTCAGGCATCTGAAGTTTGGTCCTTGGTATAGTAGTGTTAAGAAGTGGTGTGGTGTTTGAGAGATGAAGTCTAGTGGTGGCAAGCCTGTCTGTCCCTGCTCTCCAGTTTGCTGCCTTGCCATGCAATCGCTCCCTGGCTTGGGCATCTGTGTGACGCTGTCCACTGTGACCCGGTGCTGCCAGGGTTTTGACAGGTCCTTGCCAGCGTCATTGGACCTTCAGCCTTCAGAACTCTGACCTAATGGAATTCTTTTTTTTTTCCATAATTTTATTGAAAAACAAATAGCAATGAGACAGTTTCAAATCAAATCGCTAGGACAGTTTCAATAACTAACATACTGCACACATTCTTCTTAGTGGTTAATTGCTGTACAAGATGCGGACTTGATATACTATTTACAAACACCACTAGAACAAATCATTCTATTCATTAA
>NW_004524622.1:12384751-12395902 GCF_000260255.1 Octodon degus
TGCAGGGATTGCAGCTGCAGGGTTACACCCAGGCTTGCATGCCAGGCCTGAGCTGTGCCTGGAGGGGGCAAGGTGGAGTGGGAGGAGAGGAAGGGGGAGAGGAAGCTCTCCCTCACACTCACTGGGTCTGGGTCAGGAGGTTCCCTGAATATGGCAGAAATTCCTACTCAGCGGGCGGGGTGGGAGAGGTGCTACGGAGTGGTGGCGGGAGTCCCAAGGGGGTGGGAGAGGGTCTGGCCCACGCTGAGCCTGGGCTGGGACTCGTCCCACAGTCGCAGGGTAGCAGGAAGCTCTCCCACACACTCACCGGACCTGGGCTAGGACTGGGTCTGGAACTCTTTTTATTATAAGCAGAATGTAATATAGGCAAATACACAAGTATTTTGTTATAGTAACAGAAAATGGACTAATGAAGTAGGTAACTGCGGCTGGAGCAGGCAGGAGAGTAGATATCTTGATTCCCAGTGCGGATCCAGCTATAGCTGCATCATGAGACGGAGACCTTGGGGGTCATAGTAGTCCACAAGAGGCTGTAGACAGCAGTGGTGTCTGCAGAGCAGTCAGCAAAGGCATGGCTGGGGGCTCTGATGACAATAATGAGTGGGAGGGGCTATAGTCAGCTTGACTGAAGGGTCAGTCTAAAGAAAGATCTTATTCACAAATCTCTCAGTCATTTACATGGGAATATCAAGCTTCTACAATTTAACCACTAACTTAAAGAAACTTCTTGGTAATGCTTGAAGATACTCTTGTATAAATTTGGCAATATTATTAAAATGAAAGAGCATCTATGGACTAAATTTTCCTACTAGTTGTTTTGCTTGAAATCACCCACACTATGCTACACTGCCATATTTTTGAGCCCTGAGTAGAGCACAGGTCTCTTCTTGAATTGGGAAGGATGCAAAAGAGATGTGCTGCTAACTAAATCGTATTCCCTAGAGGTTGAGGCATTCCTGTCATGGTTGTGTCCAGATGTCTCCCCAAAGCCTCATGCAGTCATGGGGTTGGACTTTACAGAGGCGGCTGAATCTAGAGTTTGTGGGTGATTCATGCTCCAATGCTGGGAATAGGGGCGAGTGCTATGCCTGCCCTCAGAGAGGTAGCCTGCAAACACAGTAAAGGGCAGAAGCAGGCTTGTCCTTCTCTTGTGGCTTTTTTTGCCTCTATGAACTACTACCCTCTGACGTATGCTACTCTTCCTTGGACATAGATGATTTTGGACTGAAACCTCCACAAACTGTGAGCTAAATAAATCTTTCCTCCTTTAATTTGATGGATTGGGTGTTTTGTCCCAGCAATGAGAAAAGAGTAACTAAGAAGATTCCTCACACAACACATAACATCATCCAGAAGTTTATTTTGCATTAGTGAGGTCTGTCCTCAGATCATTTCACATGCTTTGCACATTTATTTTTTAATTGGATCAATATCAGCAAATGATTTAAATAGTGCTTCAAACGAAATGGCGTAAGCTAAAAGCAACTACAGTGGGCTTGGAACAGTTTGACAATGAATTAAAGTTGAAACATCCTCATGGAGAAATCTGACTTCTGCTTAGTACATGTTTAATTCTCTCTCTCTCTCTCACTAGATTATAAACTGCATGAAGTTTGAGTAACATGATTCCCATTCATCTTATTTGGTATTTATTTATAAAGCCCTGTGAATGCTTGATAAACAGAAGAATGAAACACCTTGGTGTATATAAATCTAGATTTATATTTGCTACAGATGTGCTCAGCAAGCCTTTTTCTCCTCTGTAGCAGTCACCTAAATGGTCAATTCCTGCCGCTGAGGTGCACACACGTTCTGTTTCACTATTTTCTGAATACAGCTAATGATGCCTCGCCAGGTCTGAGAAATGCACTGAACTACATAACGCATGCTTCTAAAATCATCAAACAGAATAAAAATTCATGGAAAAGCAAATGAAAAGTGAAGGTGGTTGGCATCGCTTCCCGTGGCATTCTCGTCTGGGAGTGCGGAGCCAGGCTCAGGCCTGCTCGTGGTGTCCCCAGCTGCCTGCGCTTCCCCTTCCAGTTTGTGAACATACTCCAGGAGGCTCAGGGCTTCCTTGTCAAATTCATTTCTCTGAAGTTTCCTTAAAGCCAATTTCTTCAAAGAATTAATACTTTTGTCTCTTATACATGATGGCTTTCCTATTTGTGTTGCTTTTAAATAATGCTTAATGGCATCCGCGTTCGACTTCTTTTGATATACCTGAAATGTGCCATAGTAGTAATGTGCTTTTTGTAGCATGCTTTCCTCAATGGGTGTCATGGAAAACAACTTCTTAAAATTGGCCTCAGCTTCTTCATACTTCCCTACTTCAATATAAACAAGCGCCAGGTGTAGAAGAGCAATATGAAATGTGGGCTTTTGTTTCAGAGTAAGTTTATAATGCACTACGGCTAGTTTTGCATATCTGTCCATCTCCTCTCTATCCCGGCCTGCAGGCTGCATGTTGGTGGCTACCTTTATTTGCATTAGTTTCTCTTTGTAGCAAAGCCCTATCTGATGGTTCAGGACAGCAGAGTTGGGCATTGCCTGCAAGGCCTTTTGAAGGAGCTCAATAGCCTTATCCATGCAGCCTGCTTTTCGATAAAACATGGCTACATAGCGAAAGATGTACATCTGGGAGGATTTGAGGTTCAGAGCTTCCTCGATGTAATTCTTCCCTTCCATCTCCTGCCCCACATCCTGAAGTCTCAGGGCAAGGAGGACCTTGATGTATGCATCTTCAGGATTCAGCCTCACAGCCTTTCGCAGGGAGTCCAGGGAAGACCATCTCTCATGCTTGTACCTGTTAGAGTTCTCTAGGCGATAGGCAGTGATGGCATGCCCGGTGTTGAACTCAGGGTTTTCAGGCGCCATTTCCAAGGCACTTTCAAAGCAGGCTAAAGCCCGCTCATAATGCTTTCCTCCACACTTCAGCAAGGCCCATCCTTCCTCACAGTCCACCTCAGGGCATGCCATCTGGTAACGGAAGGGACTCGACAGTTTCTTGCAAGTGCTCTCTACCTTGTCCAGGTACATCCTGGCATCTGCCAACCTTCCCAGGTGATAACACACCCAGGCATAGTTGCCCCAAGTCACCAGGCTTTTCGTGTCAGGCTGGTCGGCATGTTCTTTCTGGATCAGGCTCTCAGCATCTTCCAGGCTCTTTAGAGCTTTGTCGTTGTGGCCCTTGAGGTGTTCCACGTAGGCCTGCAGGTTGTGAATTCCCACATTGTACTTGGTGTCAAGGAATTCAATCTCTTCCAAGACCCTGCTTTCTAAATCTGGTATTTCAGCCTTTTCAATTGCTAGCTCCCATGTAAAGTGGCATTTCAGCTGAACCAGGCAGTCCTTGACTTGATTAGCATCATCATTCTTACTGTAAAACAAAAGTAAATCTTGTTAGGTGACGAACAGCCAAAGTAAAATGAGCCAAGTAGAATAATTTTGATATTAGAATTATTCTGAAAATCCCACACTTGCTGCAATTTTCCTTAAAGTCCCTGGATTTGTAATAATCACATGGATAAAGGATGTAGCTTGCTTCTCTCTGTATGCTCATTCCAGCACTACTGTGTGCTCTGAGGTCCATTTATGAAATAGCGATAATAACAATGCTCATCAAAGTGGCCTTTGAGAGGATTAACAGGCCTGTATATTGAAAGCACTTATAGCTTACTGTATGCTGTGGAAGAGTTTTCTATTTTATTAGGAAGGCCACCAAAAGGACAAAATTTAACAGTTTTTTTTTTTTAAACTTTTTACTTGGAAATGCTTATAGACTCACAGAAAGTTGTAAAGATAGTTTATGGATTCAGTATATCCTTCACCCACTTTCTCCTAATGATTGTAACTTACACCACCACAGTATAGTGCCCACACTAGGGACTTAGAATGGGTAGAAGACCATGTTATATCGCTCTGCCATCTTTCTCTGATGAGTAAATCTCTAAAACCTTCACCTGGATCAACAAACATAAGAACTACTGCAGCACCACAACATCACTGCCACCCGCTCGTAATCAGACCTGCAACCTCTTCCTCAGCACCCCTAGAATTCAGACCACTGCTACCCACATCTTCATTTTTCATCTCTGTAATTTTGTCATTTCAAAAATGGTGTGCAAATAGAGAGTATCATACAAAGGGCAGCTCAACACCTAAAAGTCAATTAATGTTACATAACATTAACAGAAAGGAGAAAATTGTGCTTGCTGCAATTTATGCAGAAGAGTGGCTCACAAAATTTAACACTGTTCTCTTCATTAAAAATACCAAAGGATGATTAATAGAAAGTGATATTGTCACAGCGCTAAAAAACACATTTGAGAAATCTACACCATGGTCATTCTCAGTAGTTGAAGACTCAAACTTTCTCGGCCAAGATCAAGAACAAGGCTAAGAGTGCTGTTTTCACTTGTTTTCAAGTCAAGCACTTGTAACATGTTACAAGGACAAAAGCTGAAGGATATTTCACAGAAACTTAAATAAAATAAGCAAATTCAAAAGATCAAAACTAACATTATAAGCTACTTTTGATGCACAAATTATGAATGATCCAAAAGGAAACTTAAGGAAACACTCCCCTTAATAGTATCTGAGAAAAGAATAACTATCTAGGAATAAACTTCTCAAGTACGTGAAGCACGGATCCTGAAAGCTAAAGGTCTTGCTGAAAGAAAGAAGGCTGCTATTAATGGAAAACCATCCCTTGTTCACAGGTTAGACAATTAATATTACAAAAAAAACAGTACCACCCACAATGGACTACAGTTAAAATGTAAGCCCTGGCCAAATCCCAGCAGCATATTTTTGCAGAAATAGAAACTTTCATCCTAAAATTTATATGGAATCTTAAAGGATCTGAAATTGATAAACCAATACGGAAAACAAAGAATAAACTTGGACTTCTCATAGTTCTTGATTTAACTGAACTTTGGTAATCAAAACTGTATTGCACTTGCTTAAAGACCATGTGGAAGTGACAGAGACCCACAGCCCATGGAAGAAAATGGAGATATGGGCCCACGTAAGTGCTTCTAGGAGTAAACCCAGAATATAGGACTCTATCAATTCATTTGGGCTGTTGAAACAACATGGCACATGCTAACTGACCTAAATAACAAGGACCTCCTGCCTCACAGCTGTGGATCCCAGAAGTCCAGGTCAAATGTCCAAGTGAATATGATTCCTATAACTGCTTCCTCGACTGCCAATGGCCACCTTCTTCCAGCATCCTCACATGGTCTTTCCTCCCTGGCTCATCAACACAGATGACTCCGGTGTCGCTTCCTCCTTCATGTCGGCTCTATGGAAGTCAAGCTCCACCCTTCCATCTTTGCTGAACCCTGATACCTTTTATGCTGTCTACAAATAATGTCATATTCAGAATTGGGGTTGTAAGCAATGATTTTGAAAGGTCACCTAGTTTATTCCATAACTACCCTGAAATGACTTTTAAGGCCATTTCAACAAATGGTGTGAAAAAAGTGTGAGCCAGATGCTCATGAGGCTGGGTTCTAACTTATACTGTATACAAAGATTAACTCAAGAGGGACCAGAAATGGAGATGTAAAGCCTAAAGCAATAGAGCTGTGGAAGAAGGGGTGGGGGAAAATATTCATAACATTGCATTTGATGCTTTCTTAGATATGATGCCAAATTGATAGGCAATGATAATACATTGCTTTTTTTATTTTAGGGAAGGGTCTACAAGGTGTTCAGGGTCTCATTACTAGAGTGGACTCGTAGTGATCCACCTGTTTACAGCCTCCCGAGTGCTGGGATTTCAGGTGTATGCCACCACACCTAGTCTCAGTTGCTATCTCTGCATGCCTCAGGGCCAAGGCTGTCACAGCAGGCCCCTGGGATTGAAGCTCTGGCCCCTGTGCCTGCTTGCAGGTACTTTAATCCGCTGAACTATTTGACCAGCCAGGTAACAATAATACAAAGAAATAAGTTGGACTTTATCAAAATGAAGTTTTTGTGCTTCCTAGGACATAGCCAACAGTGATAACGCAACTCCCAGGATGGGAGAAACTATTTTGGCATATGGCTGCTATGTAAGTACAGAATACATGAAACATCCTACAACTCATCAACAAAATTTAAAGATTGGCAAAGAACTTGAGTTCATGTTTTCCAAAGAACAGTCATAGGAACTGCAAAGATACAACAATATGCTCAACATCAATAGCTGTAGAAACCAAAACCATAGTGCACCTTGATGAGGTAGTGCGTCCTTGTACTTCTACTTGCTTGAGGGGCTAAGGCAAGAAGATTGAAAGTTGGAAGCCAGCCATGTAACCTGCCCTCTAAATAAAGTAAATGGGATGGGGCAGTGTCCATCCCAGTGGTAGAGTGTTTAAGAGATTCAGGGTTCAGCCCCCACTACGGGAAATAAATGAAGCAGCATCGAAACAATAACCCATCAGCATCACACATGTAAAAAGCAAGCCAAAACAGCATAGTGAGTAGGAATCAAGACATTCTTTTCACCCACAAAGGTGACAGTAGTAATGACAAAATGGAGACTAAGCCAGGTGGAATAGTGCAGAGGTGTTATCCCTGGGCTGAAGAAGGCTGAGGCAGGGGAGCCACTAGTTTGACTTCAGGCTGGCAATTTAGCAAACCCTGTCTCAAAAACAAACAAACAAACAAGCAAACAATCAAACAAACTTGTGGGGATATAGCTCAGTGGTAAAGTGCTAATAAATTCAACTCTCAGAACTGAATGCAAACAAGCAATCAAAAGAAAAAGAGGAAAATAACAAGAGTTGTTGAGGATGTTAAAGAATTAGAACGCAAACACATTGCTGGTAGGAACATAAAATGGTAGAGCTGTAGTAGAAAGAAGGCGGGTGGTCTCTCAATAAATCAAAATCAGAGTTACCATATGAGACCCACCTGAGCACATAATCCTGGGGACGTTCCATACTGCAATAGATGCTCCAATTAATTCAAAGCCTGTGCTCATGCAGATATTAATCCTCAGATGTTCACTGGTGCACTATTCAGGAAACTACTCCCATGCTGAGCATTAATGAATGGACAAGCAAAATAGAGCAGAGTCCCCAAGGGGAATATTGTTGAGCCATGAAGAATGACATACGATAATGCCATGAGGTCAATGAACCTTGAACCCATCATGTCACATGAAGGAAACCAGCATGAAAGGACACTGTCAGGTTCCTCTTCCTCATTTGGCTTTGCAGTCTCTTTCTTAAGAGCAGTACTTTCATCAGGTTTCAGGGTTTAGAGTGTGTCTTTCATGGGACAGTTCCTTAACCTGGTGATAAGCCTCACCTTTAAGTGTCCCACCATCCCTCTCACAGCTAGTCTGTTTATATGGACTAAGTCTTCTTGGCTCTTATCTGCCTTATGCAGTTTCTGCACACCACAGTGTCCACTATGTAGACACCCAGCCAGGAAAGAATGTAAGTCTGATAAGGAAGATACAGAAGTGGCCCTTCCAGCTACGTGTGAAGGTGTAAAAACTGTGACTACTCATAGAGCCTAGAGAGAAGAGCGCAAGATGCCTGCAGGGCCAGTGTGGGAGAGAGCTCAAGGAGCACAGGTACTAAGAGTGGGGAGCAAGCAGGAGAGAGACACCCTGGGGGCCGCCCCACCACATGGGATTTCTGCAGAGCTCTCCTTAGTGGACTACAGCAAGCTGGATGGTGGTCCACACAGTCCTGGCATGAGCGAGAGGCTGTCCCTGTGGTGCATGGGCCCTGTCTATGCGTGGGTGGGGCCAGTGCAGTGTGTACAGTCCTGAGTGCATCTAGCTGCCCCAAGGGAAGGCAGTCACAGAGTGGAGATGGGGGAGCTGGATCAATCACACTGAGGAACTGAGAAGAGGTGAAACCTAGAAGCTGTGTCCGGGGGTGAACCTTCTTGTAAGGGAAAGGCCACCTCAGAAAAACAATGGGGGGGCAATGAAATGACAGGAGCTTACTCCTGCCACATACTGAGCGCTTTCATTTCCCTCAAATGAGCACAGTAGGCAAAAGCAGAGACACAGACAGCAGGTGGAGGCTGCCGGTGGCAGAGGGGGGAGGTGAGTAGTTGGCCCTTAGTAAGCACAGAATTAAGTGCGATGTTTATAACCTTTAGAATCTTCCGACTTTCAATGTTCTCGCCTTTATAAGAGCTTTTATTATTAAAAAGATCACATTTACAACAACTATTATTATTGTTCTCCTTCAGTTCTTTCAGTTAGCAGTGAAAACTTCATGAATGGAGAGAGTACATTATATCCCCACAATTGAGCATTTTCTGGAACTTAGGCTTTTTAAAATTTTTTCCCAAAAACAATAAAAAAATTTTTTCCCAGTAAAGCACTGAGTGGTCATTTCCAAGACAATATTAATTCACTATTTTATGTGCTGATAGAAGAGATTGTATGAGCAATATTCTGTTGTAATCATGCAGAAGTGACTACGTTAAGCCTTTTAACTGAGGACAACATGAATGCTTGCCAACAGAGACCTGTAGCCAGGACCTGGGGGAAGGAGCATGCCAAGACTTCTAGGGGGCAAAGGAGAAGGTGACCTGCTAATTTTCAATCCTGTCACACCTTCATAAGAATCCAGCAGTCAGACAGTGAGACCAGTCAGCTAAAGTTGTGCATGCCATAAGTTCAGTATTCTGGGATGCTGAGGCAGGAGGATTGCAAGATTGAGCCCAGTCTTGGCAATTTAGCTACTTAGAAAGACACTTTCTGAAAACAGAAGATTAAAAAAAGGGCTGGAGATGTAGCTTAGGGTGAAAACCCTGGGTTCAGTCCAGGGTGTTGCCAAATCAAGCAAACACAAAACCCCAAACAGCAGTAGCAGAAGCAGCAGCAGCAACTATAAGAGCAACAACAACAGTAACGACAATATCTGTGAACCTAGAAACCAACAGGAAGGCCATGAACTTCACCAGCTCACCCCCAGCCCACATAATGACTCCAAGACACATGAGAGGTCCAAGTGCAGCTCATACAGCTATGTAGGCCCTGTTTGCCTGCACGATGAAGACAGCAAAAGTGATGTCCCTTCCCAGAAAAGCTGTCCCTCCTTTCCTTAGAGAGGACAGAGTGAGCCTGGTGGAAAGGAATCTGAAACTGGCAGCATGTCTTCCATTTCTGTAATACTCACTCTCCCCTTCCTTCCCCTTTTTTGGGCAAGAGAAGTTTCTTTAGGCTTAGGCTAACAAAAATTAAGATGCGACAGTGCCTCTGAGTACACAAACACATTTGCATTCTCACACATTCAGTCCATTAGCAAGCACTCACATAAAAGAGTGGGGAAGCCTGACATCGTGGAGAAGAAACATTCCAGAGAGCAGTGAGAAACACTTTTTCCCAAACCTTAGACATGCAGGCAAAGAGGAAAAAGTCTTTACCTCATGGTGGCTGAGAAGTGGCTCGCAGCTCCGCAGTGATCCAGCAGGCAGTCTGTTCAGGTCCAGCTAGCCTGTCTTGAGGGTTTTCAAGTGAAGGAGACTCCAAGAAGGAGGCTGTATAAGCAAGTAATGACACTGTGGGGGTTGTCCTTGCCGTCAGAAATTAGAAATTGAAACTGGAATGTGAAAGTAGGGCTGTCAGCAGTTTTTTCTGGAAACCCAAATTTAACAAGAGGAAGACTGAGAAGAGGTCCGGAAGCTGTGTTTAATTTAAATTCCTCTCCTCTGTGGGGGCATGCTCTGGCACTAGGAAATGCCTGCAGCCTAGAGACAAGGCCTGGATAGCAGCTGTGAGAAATCCTTCACCTCCTTTCACATCTGAAAGCCTGTTATGGGATGAAAGTCTGTGAACCTCGGAATGGTAGTTTTTAACTGGACTACTGCCGTTCTCTGTGAGTGTCTAACTCTGCTAGAGTTTTCTTATTTTCAGAGAACATTCAGTGGCAAAGGCCTCTGGTAACCTTTTGTATATCACAGGAATAGAGAAAACTAGCACACTAGCACACTACATGTGACACTTTGGATCTGTCACCAGTGGGCCCCCAAATCTCAGCAGTTGAATGCTTCCTCCTCAGTGCTCCTGTCTCTCAGCCTAGCATTCTTTCATTGGCTCAGATGGAAATCAGGGATCAGCAAAGTGCAGTTGGGTGGCAGAAGTGCCTGCCAGGCAAGTGCAAGGTCCTGAATTTGAGTTCCAGCACAAAAAAATAAAAATAATAAATAAATAAATAAATAAATAAATAAATAAAGTTACCTGCTCGGTCTTTTATAATATGAACTCAAGTAGAATACCTGCCAGACTATTTTCCTCTCAGAGACATTCCAGAGTGCCCACCTGACCCGCAGCCTGTCTGCTCTCAACCTGTTGCCCAGCTCCTTCCATCTCTGTCCTGTCCTTTCATGAACTCCCACAGAGACGCCACCTGAGCCAGAAACTGTGCACAAGTGAAACTTCCGAAGCAAGAAGGCTGGTCTCATTATGTTGGCATAAAATATGTTCCAGCCTACAAAATTGTGAAATGTAAGTAAATTAGGAAATCACTCTTATTTCTATGCAGTGTCTTTAGAATTCTTGTGAAACACAAAAGAAAATAAAACAATAGTTTTTCTAGTTAGCAAAGCCCTGGACATACACCCAGAGTAGGGACTAAAGGGTTTCTCTTGTTACTCACTGGCCCTGGTCCTGCTTTGCGGGGTTCGGTTTCGGTCCATCAGTCGCCAGCTGTCTTTGGGTTTCTGCAACAAGCAGACCCGTGAGAGACAGTGCAGAGCAACACTGAGGAAGAGGAAACAGCAAAGGGAGTGTGTGTGCGTCCATGTACACACATGAGCTGAAAAAAATAGAAAAAGGAACTGAGGAGAGTAAAACTTTATGAAATAAAAGGCCACCACTAAGTTGTGAGTCCTTTTGCAGGAGCCCAAGACCAAATGTTAAAAAAAACTAAAGGCTGACCAGCTTCAAGAAGCCAGTCCACTTGGGTGAGCCTTGGTTTCCCTTGGAGACAAACAAGTGACCTGCAGTAGATCAGCACAGCTGAACCCTCACTGCACAGCAGAATCTTCTAAGGAAGTGTCCCACAGTCCACCCCACAGTACTGGGATTGAGCTCAGGATCCTCACACTGAGTTATGCCCTCACCTTTGACCTGCCTTCCTTCTCTCTCTCTCTCTCTCTCTCTCTCTCTCTCTCTCTCTCTCTCTC